>NW_020864475.1:0-57168 GCF_003713205.1 Coffea eugenioides | reverse complement strand
GGAATCAGCTCAAATGGCTTTCATGGCTATTGGAAATAATGAGGTATCTTCCACTCACTCACAATCTGAAAGTGATGATGATGAAGATGATGATCTTGAATCTTTTGTTGAAAAGCTACATAATGCCTTGAAGGAATCTTATGATAAAAACAAGCTGTTAAAACAGAAAATTGCTTTTCTCATTCAAGAAAATACAAGTCTGGTTCAACAAAATAAACATCTAAAGACTGACAATGAATGCCTTGTAAGAGCCGGATGTGATGTTCAAAACGAGCTTGACAGAAAGACTAATATTTGTGAAATGCTGAAGGAAAAGCATGGTGATTTGAAGAAAAGAATGGACATCTTGGATGAAACTTTGAAATCAAGAAAACAGGATTTTCTCAAAAGAAACATGTCATCTACCCATCTTACTGCTTGTCAAAGAACATTTGCTCACAACAAAATTGCACATGGCTTCACAACATATAGAAGAGGTGGATTGAGATATATCAAACCAGTACATGTTAAGAACTCTTTCATTATGTGTGATTCCTGTTGTCAAAGAGGGCATTTGAAAGGAGATTGCTATGTGAAAAGAAATCTGAACAAAGGGATGAAATGCATGTGGTTAGTTAGATACAATGCTAACTATTATGGACCCAAAAATTAAAATGGGTACCAAACACCTTATCTTTTCAGGAAAAAGGATCAAACAAGTCCAAATGGTTTATTGATAGCGGCTGCTCAAGGCACATGACCGGTGATCCCTCCTTGTTCATAAAGTTGAAATCAAAATCAAGTGGAAAGGTAACATTTGGTGATGATGTGAAAGCTAAGACAATTGGAATAGGTGATGTTGGTAAGGATGGTGAAACTTTTGTTCATAATGTGCTCTTGGTTGATAACTTAGGTTATAACTTGCTTAGTGTTAGTCAATTGTGTGATAAAGACTTGTATGTGTTGTTTAAAAAGCTTGAATGCATTGTACTTGATTCCAAATACAATGTTGTGTTCAAAGGTAAGAGGTTTAATGACATATATATTGTGATTCTTGATAAAGTTGATTCTTCTAGCTTAAAATGTCTTAAAGCTTCAAATGAAGATCCTTGGTTGTGGCATAGAAGACTTTGTCATTTTAACATGGACTTACTAAAGGAAATTTTGAAAAAGGAACTAGTTAGAGGCTTGCCAAAAATCAGTTTTGAAAAGGATAAAATATGTGATGCATGTCAATTTGGTAAGCAAACAAAAGTTTCTTTTAAAACAAAGAAGTGTGTATCTACTTCAAAACCCTTAGAACTCTTGCATCTTGACTTATTTGGCCCTACTCAAATCTCTAGCTTGGGTGGTAAGAAATACTGTTTTGTGATTGTGGATGATTATTCTAGATACACTTGGGTGATATTTCTTGCTCATAAAGATGATGCCTTCAAGAATTTTACTTCATTGTTTGCTAAAGTGCAAAATCTGCTTGGTTTAAAAATTGTTAGAATTAGAAGTGATAATGGAACTGAATTCAAATTTTGTGAATTTCCAGAATTTTGTGATTATAATGGTATAACTCATGAGTTTTCTATTGCAAGGACTCCACAGCAAAATGGTGTTGTAGAAAGGAAAAACAGGACTCTCCAAGAGGCTGCTAGAACTATGTTGAATGAATGTAGATTGCCTAAATACCTTTGGGCTGAAGCGGTAAACACTGCATGTTATGTAATGAATAGAATTCTCTTGAGACCTATTTTGAAGAAAACTCCTTATGAACTGATTTTTGATAAGAAACCTACGGTTGGTTATTTCAAAGTATTTGGTTGTAAATGCTTTATTTTGAATCTAAAGGAACATCTTGGCAAGTTTGATAAAAAATCTGATGAAGGAATATTTTTGGGATATTGTGAAAATAAAAGAGGATATAGAGTTTTTAATAGAAGGACTCTTGTGATTGAAGAAGCTATACATATAACATTTGATGAAGCCAATGATGATAATTCCAAAAGTTTGTGTGAGGATGATGATGTAGGTGTTCGAGAAGGAATGGAAAAGCTATCAATTGGGAATGAAGGAAGTTCTAAACCAGTAGCAACTGAAATGGAAAATGAAGTTCATAATGATCAAGAAGTGGAAGATGAAGACAAAAATGATGATCCACTCAAAGATCTTCCCAAGGCTTGGAAATTCAGCCAAAATCATCCAAAAGAACTTATAATTGGTGATCCATCCGAGAAGGTAAACACTCGTTCCTCATCTAGAAAATTGATTGATAATTTTGCTTTAGTTTCTCTTTTTGAACCTAAAAATATCAATGATGCTTTAAAGGATGAAAACTGGATTTTGGCTATGCAAGAGGAACTTAATCAATTTGAGAGAAATGAAGTTTGGACACTTGTTGATAGACCTCAAAATCAGCCTATCATTGGCACAAAATGGATTTTTAGAAATAAGTTGGATGATAAAGGTGTTGTTGTAAGAAATAAAGCCAGATTAGTTGCTAAAGGATATGCACAAGAAGAAGGAATTGATTTTGATGAAACATTTTGCTCCCGTAGCAAGATTAGAATCTATTAGAATGCTTTCTTGCTTTCTTGCTTTCCAAAGGTTTCAAATTGTTTCAATTATGGAGTTAAAAAGTGCCTTTTAAAATGGTTTTATTGATCAAGAAGTGTATGTGGATCAACCCCCCGGGTTTTGAAAATACAATAATTTCCAAGTCATGTGGCTTTACTTTTCTAAAGCTTTATATGTTTAAAACAGGGCTCCAAGAGCTATGGCTATGAAGATTAAAGTGGGTTCTTGATTGAAAAGGGTTTCCAAAAGGGGTGTTGTCGGACACCACCACTTTTTACTAAAAGCATGTGTTGAAAGACCTTCTCAATTGTGGCAAATATATGTTTGATGAATTATTTTCGGGTGCTACTAATGAAGATATCTATTGTAAGGGAGGTTTTCCACCACTATGCAAAATGAAATTTGAAATGAGTATGATGGAGAGGAATAAATTTCTTCCTGGTGCCTTCAAATACAATCAGCTTTGAGGGAATTCTTATAAAATCAAGCAATATACCCAAGGAATTGCTTGAAAAGGTTGGCATGGAGGACTCAAAACAAGTTGGAAACTCCAATGTTGCCACTTCTACAAGCTTGACAAGATGAAGAGGTAATCATGTGGATGAAAAGCATTATAAGGTATGAGTCGGAAGCCTACTTTATTTAACCGCAAGCTAGACCTGATATTATGTCTGTTTGCTGTGTGTGCTAGATTTCAATCTTGTCCAAAAAGAGATCACATTTGAATGCTGTAAAAAAGAATTTTTAGTATTTGAAAGGCTACATTAGACTATGGTCTTTGTATGTACATCTAATGAGTTTGCATTTACCATGGTTCATTCGGATGCTGATTTTGGAGGTTGTCATGTGGATAGAAAGAGTACGAGTGGAACTTGTCATTTTCTTGGAAATTGTTTAGTCTCTTGGTTTAGCAAGAAAACAATGTGCAATCTCTTTGTCTAAACCCACGAGGCGGAATATATTGCGCAGTGCATGTTGTGTCAACTTCTTGGATGAAGCACACTTTTGTGAATGATGTATTTTATGACGTGCATGCCTGTATTCTGTGTAATACTAGTGCTATTCAATTTGACCAAAAAATCCTATGTCATCATTCTAGGACCAAAACACATAAATAAAGCATTCACTTTATTCGTGATCTTGTTCAAAAGGTAATTTTATGTGTAAATTATGTTTTTCTAATAGATCAATTTGCTGATATTTTACCAAAGCTCTGCCATTAGATCAGTTCATTCATCTAAGATCAAAATTAGAATATCGAAAAAATCATTCCTAATATTTCTCAAAGTCTTTCGGACGTCCCGAAAGAAGGGATGAACGGACGTCCAGATGATGTTCTTCAGGCCCATTTCCAGGAATTTGCCGCCTGTTCGGACGCAACTGCTCGGACGCACGAACTTCGTTCGGTCCTGTCCGACAGTGCACGGTCTCATTTGTTTTAAATCAACTCTTCTTCCTTATTTGCTCAGTCTTCAGTGTGCGCTATTCCTCTCCGGACGAAACTCTCTCTTCCCTCACTCTCAACATTCGTTGACCATTCTGTAACTTACCCAATATCCAAATGACTCAACCAAAACAATTTCCCCCATCGTTTGCGTTTCATTTCTCCTGATCATTTCACCAAACTGAGTAACATTTTCGCAATCCCCAAATTTTCCTCACAAACCCTACTCTTCATAACCGCTCTTTGGTCAAATCTCCGCTTTCAAGGTGTTTTTGTCCCAAATTTCTGTGCGATTCCACTTCCCACTGCTGTGCTTGCCATTCATTTGCATCCTCCATTCCACACATTTAGAACAATGGTGAAATCTAAAGGAGGAAAAGTGACTGCCGGACGCAAGCATCCACTCAGGGATGAGGATGAGGATCTTCCTACTGTCAAACGGACATCCAAACGCTTCAAAAGGGGAGCTATCAAGGGTCAAATGTCACGGCCTACTCCACAACCCACATCTCAGCCTGAATCTGGACAGGGGACCTCCTCTCAACCGCCTCCTAAATCAGTTCCTCCTCCTACATTCTTTGATGATGCTGCGAAAGACAAATACTCCTGGATATCCCAGAAGGGTGTCATCCCTCAAAGAACTGTAAACCCCTCTGAATTTCGCTCCATAGGTTTAGAATCCATTCTGAGTCTATTTGCTTTCCAGAAATGGTCACATCTTATTTCTATGCCAAATGTCTACTATCCTGATATGTTGCATCAATTTTTTGCCAATCTAAGGAAAGGTTCTGACCCAACTGAAATATTTTCCAGGGTTAATGGGGTAGACTTAATCATTGACTCTGAAATCGTGAACTCCATTTTAAATACTACCATTGAACGTTTATGCAAAGATAAGATTGCTAATTTCTTTTCTTATGAAGAGCTTCCTACTGCTGCAAATCATTTTGATGGGACAAAAATGTTAACCTATTTCAAAAGAAGTTTTCCTCACCTGCTGATGCTAAATTGAATGATCTGGCCCCTGTGAATTTAATTGGTTTTTCTATCATTTCAAACCTGCTTGTGCCTACTGATGGCCACAGAACTGATGCAAACAAAATGGAGTTGTACCTCTTTTATTGTTTTCAAGAAAAAATTCGTATTGATTTTGGTTTTGTCATGTGCAAGTTCTTACTTCGCTATGCCACTGATTCTCGCAAAAAATTATCTTATGGAAAGTTTCTACAAAAGATTTTTGAGTTTAACAAAGTCCCTATTCTAGGTGTTTGTCCTAAAGAAGCATCTTCTTATGCCTTTACAAAAGGGTATTTTGAAAGGAAAAATCTTGTTTTCAAAGATAATCTGTGGGCTTATAAGGGTGCATCTTCTAGTGAACTTAGGTCTAAGACTGCACATGATCCTTCACCCATTTCACTCACTCCCATTCACCCTAGGAAGTCTGCCACTAAAGCATCTTCCTCTTCCAGTAATGAAGTAATTGAGCTTCTTCAAGAACTCAAACAGCATGTTCTTCTTCTAGAACATGGTCTCATGCTCACCATGTCTTCTGAGCAACAAACTGCCTTTCTTGACAAAAAGAATCTTCTTTTTCCTCCACCTGTGGTTGAGGAAGTCTCACATGACAAAGAACCTCGAACCACTGATCCAGGTTCATCAGTTCCAGATCCGAATCCAGCAACTCCTGTGACTCCTCATGGCCCTTCCACATCAGACAAAGGCAAGGCACCAATTGTAGAAGCTGCTGAAGATAATGAAGACACTGAAGAGGAGGATCTCGACCAATATCAGCTTTCTCGGAGGACACCTGGATCCACGTAGATCATCATTTAGGACATTTGCATTTTGTTTGTCTCTTTTAGAATATGTTATGTTATGGATATTCTCAGTTTCTTTTGGTGTGTGTTGATGGATGATCTAAGTACTGAGGTGTAATATAATGGATATTCTTGTTTATGTTTAAGTTCTGTGATGTTTCTAAGTATCTTGATGGAAGTTATTGGTGATGTTTAAGTACTGGTGATGTTTGTTTATTCTGTTTATGTGAATGGAATGAATTGTTTTTGGTTTACATTTTGGATAAGATGTATTTGTGTATAAGATGGATGTTTTTGGTTTGCTCTTTTGTGATGACAAAAAGGGGGAGAGATCTGATTGATGATTGATAATGTTGGATATGATGAATTGATTGATGGTTTAATTAAATTTGGATTTTGCTGATGGATTGAATTGGTGATATGTTGGTTGTGTGTTACTTAATTGTCATGATTTTGGATGATTGTCTAAACTCGGTTGGGCAGTCTAGTGAGGGGGAGGTTTTCAAAAGTTCTTTGATTCACTATGGCAGGGGGAGTTCTTGTCTATTTTGAAAGGGGGAGCTTTCATTGCAATCATCAAATTTCATTTCAAACTTTTGTTTTGTCATCATCAAAAAGGGGGAGAATGTTATTCTTGGTTTTGGTGATCACAAAAGTTCTTTGAAATACAGTCCAAGAAAGTGAACACTTTGATCAGGCCTGATGGAACAAAGAAAGCATATGTTTGATTGACTCCAGACTACGATGCTTTGGATGTGGCAAACAAGATTGAAATAATATAAATGAATTTAGTCATTGTTTTGTTCCGATCAAAGATATTGTCTTTTAAGTGTGTCATTCTTGGCACTTTGAAATGTTTATCTAACCTTCTTCAAAAACAAGTGTTTTTGTCTATCCAAGAATCAGGTTCGAATATGTCATCAAAAGCAAAACAACCAAAATGTGAAGCAAAAACAGGACAATCAGGTCGGACGGCCGAAAGGAAACTGTCGGACGTCCGAAAGGATGAAGAACATCAGGAAGGAAGCACCGTCGGACGCTCACATAGAAGCATCGGACGTCCGGAAGGATCGGACGCTTGCCATCGGACGCTAATCAATCGCATCGGACGTCCGAAAAATTTCAAGATAACTTGCTAGCTCTCGGCCCAAGGTCAGACGCTGTGCTGTCGGACGACAAAGAACTTATCGGACGTCCGAACCTCAACTTGGCTATCATCGGACGATTGGTTCGGACGATGATTCGATCGTCGGACGTCCGACAGCCCCAACGGCTAGTTGACTCTTCAGCTGCCTTCTATCCGTTGGAAGCATTGATGAAGCCCATTTCTGGTTCTCTTTAAAATCAAACTGGTCTGAACGAAGTAGGGACTTTTTGCACACTTTGTTTACAAGATCTAGTGAGATATTTTAGCTAGAAAATAGTCTCCAAAGCAGATTTGTTTTAAGGTGGTGTGAATTTCTATTGAGCATTTCTTTTGTGGTTGAAAGGATCTTTAGTGTAGCTTTGTTGAGGGTTTTCTGAGTGATTGTAAAACTTCCTAGCTTGACTAAGTGAGGCTTAGGGCAAGGAGGAAGTGCTCCCTCCATTGTACATCTAGTTGATCTTCGTTCATCAAAGAGAAGTTGCTCTTCCTAGTGTTTGGTCTTCAAGTTTGGGTTAAGCTTGGTAGACACTTGGTTTGTCTCTCTATTTTACATTTCTGTTTAATAAAATATTCATTGCTTATCTATACTTGCTTCTCTGATCAATATTGCTATTGTCTTCTTATCTACTTGGTTGATCATTACTAAAAAGGAAGGTAAATTTTCATTAACGAAAAAGTGCATAAACTTGGTTAAGATTTTAATCAAACCAATTCACCCCCCCCTCTTGGTTGTCTGTGGGACTAACATGAGGAAATAATGAAGCCATGATGGCTGGAAAAGTTAGCAAATTCAGGGGAAGTGCTGTCCGAACTTTGAAAGGACTTGTTTGCATTGAGTTTGTGATCTAAGACTTGGATTTGAGCAAGGCAATGATATATGATGGATGGTTTCTGAGCCGTGGAGGTGAGTGACCTCAAACTATTTCTAAAGTTATTTATGAACCGTTTCCTGCATTAATTACTTTTGAACTGTTTCTAAAGTTACTTTTGAACTGTTTTCTTGCATATCATGCGTGCTTACATGTGAGTGTTCCTTGGTTGTTATATTTCCTTGACTTATTGGCTTGTTATTATGGATTGATAATGTGTTAAGTGCTTTCAATGATTGTTAAAACGAGTTTTCTAGGCGAGTGTGTACTTTATCGCACTCGACCTAAATAAATGTGAAATTTTCAATGATTAATGATTAAATGCTAGTTGCGCATGAATGTAAGCCGTTTGGCTGAACTGGGCCCTGCCCTTCGTTACCGATCGACTCGAGCCAGAAGCGGACTCGGTCGGGCGATATGGTGACCCTGGGTGAATTTGGTATACTCGAGTATTACCTTTGTAGTCCGGCTACGTCCGGATGGGTGGAGTCCGGCTACGTCCGGAAAGGGGATGAACGAATAAAAGGATGAACGAGGGATTCTACTTACAAAAAAATGAAATTTTCAAATGATTGGAGGAATAAGGGGAAATGACAAGAGAACGAATGTATCCTTTTCATGAATGTTACTATCGCTTTCCATTGTACATGTTTCCTGAATTATTGATAATCCATATTTAATGTTTTGTAAATGTTGTAATTGTTTCTGGACTTATCATTTGATTTATGCCTCATTGAAATGAACTATTGTTAAACCGATTGATTACTGATTTTTCTGGTTACTCGCTGAGCTTCTAGCTCACCCCAAAACTATTTTATTCCCCTCCACAGGGCTCGTGGCGAAGGAAGGCTTGTTGTGCTTATTCATGTGGCTGGATAGCATATATCTTGTACAGTTTGGATTTGGAATCATTTTATGTATTGTTGGGAATCGTTTCCGCTTCGCTTATGACATGTAATTATTGGAGAATTTGATGTAATATTTGAGTTTTATCTTGTAATCTGTTTGAGGAATGTAGTGAACGACTGAGTCCCGGCGAGAGCCGGGCAGGCGGCCCGCCGAACCCTCTGGTTCGCCTTAGGGGGAGGTGGGGCTGTCACAGTTGGTATCAGAGCCAGGTTGCCGACGGTTGGGACTCTACGTCCTTTTACTGGAAAAGCCCCGAGCCTCTCGTTCGTGAAGAGTCACGAAGCGAAACTCTCCGTAGGGGATGCCCGCGTGCGGGTGGCAAGCTGATAGGTACCCCGTGATGTGACCCTGAGAACTGTCACAGTTGGTATCAGAGCTTAGGCTTCAGATCTCTGTAGTGTATCCTAGGCTTGAAGTTTAGGATGCCGGACTGTGGGTTTGATTTGACTCTTGAGAGATTTTTGCGGGATGTCTCGACTTGATTGGTACAAGATGGAATGTCGAGGACGACATTCTTTTAAGGAGGGGAGATTGTGACGCCCCGAAAAGTATGAGTGTGAGAACCCGGAAATTTTCTAATTTTCTAGGGTTTATTTTTTTTAATCGCCCGCCTTTTCTACATTTTCTTTATTAGAAAAATTCCCCAGATAAAGTTTATGAGCAAAGATAGTTTTAAAATGATTTTTCTAGTATCGGTTAGTTTTTGAGAAATTAAGAGCGTAATTTTGAACGTGGGACCCGCTAGTGCGGTAAATGCATTATATTTTTGACAACTTGTTGGCATTTTGTATTAAGTTATATTATTTTACAAGGTGTTAAGATATTTGTATTGGAGAGACAAAAAGATAAGTTTTAAATCAAAAGGTGACAAGTGTCACCATCCTATTCACTATTGGACTTTTGACCATCTTACCTTAACTTTACTAAAACCAAAATTTGACCAAAAATCAAGCCATTTCTTCCTTCTCATGGCTGAAACTTGGAGAGCAAGAGAGAGAGAAAAACCTTCATCTTTCACTCCAATTTCTTACTTCAATCTTGAGTTTTAACCGATGGAATTGCAAATCACTCCATAAAAGTTGGTTACTAAGGAGATTCCAAGGTCTTGGTGGAGTTATTTTGGAGAAGGAACCACTAAGCTACTATCTTTTGTGAGGTATCAAGGTATGGTGTGTAAAGATTCATTGTTTGTTTCCAATAATGGTGAATTAGTGACTTGTGATGGCTAAAGAGATGGTTTGATGGATTATATTTTGAGTTGTGGTTGAATTGATGAACTTTTATAATTTTTGGGGATTTTTCTGTTTTAATATGAACATGGTTGTGTGGTTATATATGATGATTGGAAATGATGTTTAAGGACTCTATGAGGTGGAAAAAGTGGTCAATTGCAATCAATTTCTGTTTTGGAAGAAATTTCAGAAAATTAGGTTTTGTGAAGGAACATTCTGCCCGAATTTATAGATCATATATAGAGGCCGAATTGGCCTTGGCTTAAAACATGAAAGTTGTAGGGAATGACATTTTAGATGTTCCTGCAAAATTTCAGGTCAATCGGAGCAGCGTAGCTTGTGAAAATTCGAAATTACCATTGCTGTTCTGGTTTTACCCGAATGTAAGAAATGTGCCGGTAATTGGTTGTTGTGGCTGGAATTGCTTCCGAATTGGTTGTTGAGGCCTTCTGATGAAATTTATCCCTGTTTATTAACTTTCAGCTGGTTTTGGAATTTCTGGATTTGGACTTGGATAGCCTGCTTTATGATGTTTCCGCTAGAATGTGTTCTGTGAATCTGTTTTTGTGATTCTGGTATGGTATCTTGCATTTTTGATCTGGTTACACTCGAAACTGGGTTGAGTGACCTTCTGGAATATTGTATCCCTGTCTCTTAGCTTCGAAACGGTGGGTCTTTCACCTTCATCCGACAATCGTACCGCCTTTGGTACCATTACCGCAAAATGACGTCAAAACTGTTTTTCTGGTTTTGAGCTTAACTTTCATTTCCGGACTTTTCCCTAGCTTGACTTGTACTAGTACTACTTGGAACTTGCTGAATGGCTATTGGATGAACTTGTTGTTGTGTGTGTACCTTTGGGTTGGAATGAGGAAATAATGAAGCCATGATGGCTGGAAAAGTTAGCAAATTCAGGGGAAGTGCTGTCCGAACTTTGAAAGGACTTGTTTGCATTGAGTTTGTGATCTAAGACTTGGATTTGAGCAAGGCAATGATATATGATGGATGGTTTCTGAGCCGTGGAGGTGAGTGACCTCAAACTATTTCTAAAGTTATTTATGAACCGTTTCCTGCATTAATTACTTTTGAACTGTTTCTAAAGTTACTTTTGAACTGTTTTCTTGCATATCATGCGTGCTTACATGTGAGTGTTCCTTGGTTGTTATATTTCCTTGACTTATTGGCTTGTTATTATGGATTGATAATGTGTTAAGTGCTTTCAATGATTGTTAAAACGAGTTTTCTAGGCGAGTGTGTACTTTATCGCACTCGACCTAAATAAATGTGAAATTTTCAATGATTAATGATTAAATGCTAGTTGCGCATGAATGTAAGCCGTTTGGCTGAACTGGGCCCTGCCCTTCGTTACCGATCGACTCGAGCCAGAAGCGGACTCGGTCGGGCGATATGGTGACCCTGGGTGAATTTGGTATACTCGAGTATTACCTTTGTAGTCCGGCTACGTCCGGATGGGTGGAGTCCGGCTACGTCCGGAAAGGGGATGAACGAATAAAAGGATGAACGAGGGATTCTACTTACAAAAAAATGAAATTTTCAAATGATTGGAGGAATAAGGGGAAATGACAAGAGAACGAATGTATCCTTTTCATGAATGTTACTATCGCTTTCCATTGTACATGTTTCCTGAATTATTGATAATCCATATTTAATGTTTTGTAAATGTTGTAATTGTTTCTGGACTTATCATTTGATTTATGCCTCATTGAAATGAACTATTGTTAAACCGATTGATTACTGATTTTTCTGGTTACTCGCTGAGCTTCTAGCTCACCCCAAAACTATTTTATTCCCCTCCACAGGGCTCGTGGCGAAGGAAGGCTTGTTGTGCTTATTCATGTGGCTGGATAGCATATATCTTGTACAGTTTGGATTTGGAATCATTTTATGTATTGTTGGGAATCGTTTCCGCTTCGCTTATGACATGTAATTATTGGAGAATTTGATGTAATATTTGAGTTTTATCTTGTAATTTGTTTGAGGAATGTAGTGAACGACTGAGTCCCGGCGAGAGCCGGGCAGGCGGCCCGCCGAACCCTCTGGTTCGCCTTAGGGGGAGGTGGGGCTGTCACAGTTGGTATCAGAGCCAGGTTGCCGACGGTTGGGACTCTACGTCCTTTTACTGGAAAAGCCCCGAGCCTCTCGTTCGTGAAGAGTCACGAAGCGAAACTCTCCGTAGGGGATGCCCGCGTGCGGGTGGCAAGCTGATAGGTACCCCGTGATGTGACCCTGAGAACTGTCACAGTTGGTATCAGAGCTTAGGCTTCAGATCTCTGTAGTGTATCCTAGGCTTGAAGTTTAGGATGCCGGACTGTGGGTTTGATTTGACTCTTGAGAGATTTTTGCGGGATGTCTCGACTTGATTGGTACAAGATGGAATGTCGAGGACGACATTCTTTTAAGGAGGGGAGATTGTGACGCCCCGAAAAGTATGAGTGTGAGAACCCGGAAATTTTCTAATTTTCTAGGGTTTATTTTTTTTAATCGCCCGCCTTTTCTACATTTTCTTTATTAGAAAAATTCCCCAGATAAAGTTTATGAGCAAAGATAGTTTTAAAATGATTTTTCTAGTATCGGTTAGTTTTTGAGAAATTAAGAGCGTAATTTTGAACGTGGGACCCGCTAGTGCGGTAAATGCATTATATTTTTGACAACTTGTTGGCATTTTGTATTAAGTTATATTATTTTACAAGGTGTTAAGATATTTGTATTGGAGAGACAAAAAGATAAGTTTTAAATCAAAAGGTGACAAGTGTCACCATCCTATTCACTATTGGACTTTTGACCATCTTACCTTAACTTTACTAAAACCAAAATTTGACCAAAAATCAAGCCATTTCTTCCTTCTCATGGCTGAAACTTGGAGAGCAAGAGAAAGAGAAAAACCTTCATCTTTCACTCCAATTTCTTACTTCAATCTTGAGTTTTAACCGATGGAATTGCAAATCACTCCATAAAAATTGGTTACTAAGGAGATTCCAAGGTCTTGGTGGAGTTATTTTGGAGAAGGAACCACTAAGCTACTATCTTTTGTGAGGTATCAAGGTATGGTGTGTAAAGATTCATTGTTTGTTTCCAATAATGGTGAATTAGTGACTTGTGATGGCTAAAGAGATGGTTTGATGGATTATATTTTGAGTTGTGGTTGAATTGATGAACTTTTATAATTTTTGGGGATTTTTCTGTTTTAATATGAACTTTTATGGGGATTTTTCTGTTTTAATATGAACATGGTTGTGTGGTTATATATGATGATTGGAAATGATGTTTAAGGACTCTATGAGGTGGAAAAAGTGGTCAATTGCAATCAATTTCTGTTTTGGAAGAAATTTCAGAAAATTAGGTTTTGTGAAGGAACATTCTGCCCGAATTTATAGATCATATATAGAGGCCGAATTGGCCTTGGCTTAAAACATGAAAGTTGTAGGGAATGACATTTTAGATGTTCCTGCAAAATTTCAGGTCAATCGGAGCAGCGTAGCTTGTGAAAATTCGAAATTACCATTGCTGTTATGGTTTTACCCGAATGTAAGAAATGTGCCGGTAATTGGTTGTTGTGGCTGGAATTGCTTCCGAATTGGTTGTTGAGGCCTTCTGATGAAATTTATCCCTGTTTATTAACTTTCAGCTGGTTTTGGAATTTCTGGATTTGGACTTGGATAGCCTGCTTTATGATGTTTCCGCTAGAATGTGTTCTGTGAATCTGTTTTTGTGATTCTGGTATGGTATCTTGCATTTTTGATCTGGTTACACTCGAAACTGGGTTGAGTGACCTTCTGGAATATTGTATCCCTGTCTCTTAGCTTCGAAACGGTGGGTCTTTCACCTTCATCCGACAATCGTACCGCCTTTGGTACCATTACCGCAAAATGACGTCAAAACTGTTTTTCTGGTTTTGAGCTTAACTTTCATTTCCGGACTTTTCCCTAGCTTGACTTGTACTAGTACTACTTGGAACTTGCTGAATGGCTATTGGATGAACTTGTTGTTGTGTGTGTACCTTTGGGTTGGAATGAGGAAATAATGAAGCCATGATGGCTGGAAAAGTTAGCAAATTCAGGGGAAGTGCTGTCCGAACTTTGAAAGGACTTGTTTGCATTGAGTTTGTGATCTAAGACTTGGATTTGAGCAAGGCAATGATATATGATGGATGGTTTCTGAGCCGTGGAGGTGAGTGACCTCAAACTATTTCTAAAGTTATTTATGAACCGTTTCCTGCATTAATTACTTTTGAACTGTTTCTAAAGTTACTTTTGAACTGTTTTCTTGCATATCATGCGTGCTTACATGTGAGTGTTCCTTGGTTGTTATATTTCCTTGACTTATTGGCTTGTTATTATGGATTGATAATGTGTTAAGTGCTTTCAATGATTGTTAAAACGAGTTTTCTAGGCGAGTGTGTACTTTATCGCACTCGACCTAAATAAATGTGAAATTTTCAATGATTAATGATTAAATGCTAGTTGCGCATGAATGTAAGCCGTTTGGCTGAACTGGGCCCTGCCCTTCGTTACCGATCGACTCGAGCCAGAAGCGGACTCGGTCGGGCGATATGGTGACCCTAGGTGAATTTGGTATACTCGAGTATTACCTTTGTAGTCCGGCTACGTCCGGATGGGTGGAGTCCGGCTACGTCCGGAAAGGGGATGAACGAATAAAAGGATGAACGAGGGATTCTACTTACAAAAAAATGAAATTTTCAAATGATTGGAGGAATAAGGGGAAATGACAAGAGAACGAATGTATCCTTTTCATGAATGTTACTATCGCTTTCCATTGTACATGTGTCCTGAATTATTGATAATCCATATTTAATGTTTTGTAAATGTTGTAATTGTTTCTGGACTTATCATTTGATTTATGCCTCATTGAAATGAACTATTGTTAAACCGATTGATTACTGATTTTTCTGGTTACTCGCTGAGCTTCTAGCTCACCCCAAAACTATTTTATTCCCCTCCACAGGGCTCGTGGCGAAGGAAGGCTTGTTGTGCTTATTCATGTGGCTGGATAGCATATATCTTGTACAGTTTGGATTTGGAATCATTTTATGTATTGTTGGGAATCGTTTCCGCTTCGCTTATGACATGTAATTATTGGAGAATTTGATGTAATATTTGAGTTTTATCTTGTAATCTGTTTGAGGAATGTAGTGAACGACTGAGTCCCGGCGAGAGCCGGGCAGGCGGCCCGCCGAACCCTCTGGTTCGCCTTAGGGGGAGGTGGGGCTGTCACAGTTGGTATCAGAGCCAGGTTGCCGACGGTTGGGACTCTACGTCCTTTTACTGGAAAAGCCCCGAGCCTCTCGTTCGTGAAGAGTCACGAAGCGAAACTCTCCGTAGGGGATGCCCGCGTGCGGGTGGCAAGCTGATAGGTACCCCGTGATGTGACCCTGAGAACTGTCACAGTTGGTATCAGAGCTTAGGCTTCAGATCTCTGTAGTGTATCCTAGACCTAGGCTTGAAGTTTAGGATGCCGGACTGTGGGTTTGATTTGACTCTTGAGAGATTTTTGCGGGATGTCTCGACTTGATTGGTACCAAGATGGAATGTCGAGGACGACATTCTTTTAAGGAGGGGAGATTGTGACGCCCCGAAAAGTATGAGTGTGAGAACCCGGAAATTTTCTAATTTTCTAGGGTTTATTTTTTTTAATCGCCCGCCTTTTCTACATTTTCTTTTTTAGAAAAATTCCCCAGATAAAGTTTATGAGCAAAGATAGTTTTAAAATGATTTTTCTAGTATCGGTTAGTTTTTGAGAAATTAAGAGCGTAATTTTGAACGTGGGACCCGCTAGTGCGGTAAATGCATTATATTTTTGACAACTTGTTGGCATTTTGTATTAAGTGATATTATTTTACAAGGTGTTAAGATATTTGTATTGGAGAGACAAAAAGATAAGTTTTAAATCAAAAGGTGACAAGTGTCACCATCCTATTCACTATTGGACTTTTGACCATCTTACCTTAACTTTACTAAAACCAAAATTTGACCAAAAATCAAGCCATTTCTTCCTTCTCATGGCTGAAACTTGGAGAGCAAGAGAGAGAGAAAAACCTTCATCTTTCACTCCAATTTCTTACTTCAATCTTGAGTTTTAACCGATGGAATTGCAAATCACTCCATAAAAGTTGGTTACTAAGGAGATTCCAAGGTCTTGGTGGAGTTATTTTGGAGAAGGAACCACTAAGCTACTATCTTTTGTGAGGTATCAAGGTATGGTGTGTAAAGATTCATTGTTTGTTTCCAATAATGGTGAATTAGTGACTTGTGATGGCTAAAGAGATGGTTTGATGGATTATATTTTGAGTTGTGGTTGAATTGATGAACTTTTATAATTTTTGGGGATTTTTCTGTTTTAATATGAACATGGTTGTGTGGTTATATATGATGATTGGAAATGATGTTTAAGGACTCTATGAGGTGGAAAAAGTGGTCAATTGCAATCAATTTCTGTTTTGGAAGAAATTTCAGAAAATTAGGTTTTGTGAAGGAACATTCTGCCCGAATTTATAGATCATATATAGAGGCCGAATTGGCCTTGGCTTAAAACATGAAAGTTGTAGGGAATGACATTTTAGATGTTCCTGCAAAATTTCAGGTCAATCGGAGCAGCGTAGCTTGTGAAAATTCGAAATTACCATTGCTGTTATGGTTTTACCCGAATGTAAGAAAAATGTGCCGGTAATTGGTTGTTGTGGCTGGAATTGCTTCCGAATTGGTTGTTGAGGCCTTCTGATGAAATTTATCCCTGTTTATTAACTTTCAGCTGGTTTTGGAATTTCTGGATTTGGACTTGGATAGCCTGCTTTATGATGTTTCCGCTAGAATGTGTTCTGTGAATCTGTTTTTGTGATTCTGGTATGGTATCTTGCATTTTTGACCTGGTTACACTCGAAACTGGGTTGAGTGACCTTCTGGAATATTGTATCCCTGTCTCTTAGCTTCGAAACGGTGGGTCTTTCACCTTCATCCGACAATCGTACCGCCTTTGGTACTATTACCGCAAAATGACGTCAAAACTGTTTTTCTGGTTTTGAGCTTAACTTTCATTTCCGGACTTTTCCCCAGCTTGACTTGTACTAGTACTACTTGGAACTTGCTGAATGGCTATTGGATGAACTTGTTGTTGTGTATGTACCTTTGGGTTGGAATGAGGAAATAATGAAGCCATGATGGCTGGAAAAGTTAGCAAATTCAGGGGAAGTGCTGTCCGAACTTTGAAAGGACTTGTTTGCATTGAGTTTGTGATCTAAGACTTGGATTTGAGCAAGGCAATGATATATGATGGATGGTTTCTGAGCCGTGGAGGTGAGTGACCTCAAACTATTTCTAAAGTTATTTATGAACCGTTTCCTGCATTAATTACTTTTGAACTGTTTCTAAAGTTACTTTTGAACTGTTTTCTTGCATATCATGCGTGCTTACATGTGAGTGTTCCTTGGTTGTTATATTTCCTTGACTTATTGGCTTGTTATTATGGATTGATAATGTGTTAAGTGCTTTCAATGATTGTTAAAACGAGTTTTCTAGGCGAGTGTGTACTTTATCGCACTCGACCTAAATAAATGTGAAATTTTCAATGATTAATGATTAAATGCTAGTTGCGCATGAATGTATGCCGTTTGGCTGAACTGGGCCCTGCCCTTCGTTACCGATCGACTCGAGCCAGAAGCGGACTCGGTCGGGCGATATGGTGACCCTGGGTGAATTTGGTATACTCGAGTATTACCTTTGTAGTCCGGCTACGTCCGGATGGGTGGAGTCCGGCTACGTCCGGAAAGGGGATGAACGAATAAAAGGATGAACGAGGGATTCTACTTACAAAAAAATGAAATTTTCAAATGATTGGAGGAATAAGGGGAAATGACAAGAGAACGAATGTATCCTTTTCATGAATGTTACTATCGCTTTCCATTGTACATGTTTCCTGAATTATTGATAATCCATATTTAATGTTTTGTAAATGTTGTAATTGTTTCTGGACTTATCATTTGATTTATGCCTCATTGAAATGAACTATTGTTAAACCGATTGATTACTGATTTTTCTGGTTACTCGCTGAGCTTCTAGCTCACCCCAAAACTATTTTATTCCCCTCCACAGGGCTCGTGGCGAAGGAAGGCTTGTTGTGCTTATTCATGTGGCTGGATAGCATATATCTTGTACAGTTTGGATTTGGAATCATTTTATGTATTGTTGGGAATCGTTTCCGCTTCGCTTATGACATGTAATTATTGGAGAATTTGATGTAATATTTGAGTTTTATCTTGTAATCTGTTTGAGGAATGTAGTGAACGACTGAGTCCCGGCGAGAGCCGGGCAGGCGGCCCGCCGAACCCTCTGGTTCGCCTTAGGGGGAGGTGGGGCTGTCACAGTTGGTATCAGAGCCAGGTTGCCGACGGTTGGGACTCTACGTCCTTTTACTGGAAAAGCCCCGAGCCTCTCGTTCGTGAAGAGTCACGAAGCGAAACTCTCCGTAGGGGATGCCCGCGTGCGGGTGGCAAGCTGATAGGTACCCCGTGATGTGACCCTGAGAACTGTCACAGTTGGTATCAGAGCTTAGGCTTCAGATCTCTGTAGTGTATCCTAGGCTTGAAGTTTAGGATGCCGGACTGTGGGTTTGATTTGACTCTTGAGAGATTTTTGCGGGGATGTCTCGACTTGATTGGTACAAGATGGAATGTCGAGGACGACATTCTTTTAAGGAGGGGAGATTGTGACGCCCCGAAAAGTATGAGTGTGAGAACCCGGAAATTTTCTAATTTTTCTAGGGTTTATTTTTTTTTAATCGCCCGCCTTTTCTACATTTTCTTTATTAGAAAAATTCCCCAGATAAAGTTTATGAGCAAAGATAGTTTTAAAATGATTTTTCTAGTATCGGTTAGTTTTTGAGAAATTAAGAGCGTAATTTTGAACGTGGGACCCGCTAGTGCGGTAAATGCATTATATTTTTGACAACTTGTTGGCATTTTGTATTAAGTGATATTATTTTACAAGGTGTTAAGATATTTGTATTGGAGAGACAAAAAGATAAGTTTTAAATCAAAAGGTGACAAGTGTCACCATCCTATTCACTATTGGACTTTTGACCATCTTACCTTAACTTTACTAAAACCAAAATTTGACCAAAAATCAAGCCATTTCTTCCTTCTCATGGCTGAAACTTGGAGAGCAAGAGAGAGAGAAAAACCTTCATCTTTCACTCCAATTTCTTACTTCAATCTTGAGTTTTAACCGATGGAATTGCAAATCACTCCATAAAAGTTGGTTACTAAGGAGATTCCAAGGTCTTGGTGGAGTTATTTTGGAGAAGGAACCACTAAGCTACTATCTTTTGTGAGGTATCAAGGTATGGTGTGTAAAGATTCATTGTTTGTTTCCAATAATGGTGAATTAGTGACTTGTGATGGCTAAAGAGATGGTTTGATGGATTATATTTTGAGTTGTGGTTGAATTGATGAACTTTTATAATTTTTGGGGATTTTTCTGTTTTAATATGAACATGGTTGTGTGGTTATATATGATGATTGGAAATGATGTTTAAGGACTCTATGAGGTGGAAAAAGTGGTCAATTGCAATCAATTTCTGTTTTGGAAGAAATTTCAGAAAATTAGGTTTTGTGAAGGAACATTCTGCCCGAATTTATAGATCATATATAGAGGCCGAATTGGCCTTGGCTTAAAACAGGAAAGTTGTAGGGAATGACATTTTAGATGTTCCTGCAAAAGTTCAGGTCAATCGGAGCAGCGTAGCTTGTGAAAATTCGAAATTACCATTGCTGTTCTGGTTTTACCCGAATGTAAGAAATGTGCCGGTAATTGGTTGTTGTGGCTGGAATTGCTTCCGAATTGGTTGTTGAGGCCTTCTGATGAAATTTATCCCTGTTTATTAACTTTCAGCTGGTTTTGGAATTTCTGGATTTGGACTTGGATAGCCTGCTTTATGATGTTTCCGCTAGAATGTGTTCTGTGAATCTGTTTTTGTGATTCTGGTATGGTATCTTGCATTTTTGATCTGGTTACACTCGAAACTGGGTTGAGTGACCTTCTGGAATATTGTATCCCTGTCTCTTAGCTTCGAAACGGTGGGTCTTTCACCTTCATCCGACAATCGTACCGCCTTTGGTACCATTACCGCAAAATGACGTCAAAACTGTTTTTCTGGTTTTGAGCTTAACTTTCATTTCCGGACTTTTCCCTAGCTTGACTTGTACTAGTACTACTTGGAACTTGCTGAATGGCTATTGGATGAACTTGTTGTTGTGTGTGTACCTTTGGGTTGGAATGAGGAAATAATGAAGCCATGATGGCTGGAAAAGTTAGCAAATTCAGGGGAAGTGCTGTCCGAACTTTGAAAGGACTTGTTTGCATTGAGTTTGTGATCTAAGACTTGGATTTGAGCAAGGCAATGATATATGATGGATGGTTTCTGAGCCGTGGAGGTGAGTGACCTCAAACTATTTCTAAAGTTATTTATGAACCGTTTCCTGCATTAATTACTTTTGAACTGTTTCTAAAGTTACTTTTGAACTGTTTTCTTGCATATCATGCGTGCTTACATGTGAGTGTTCCTTGGTTGTTATATTTCCTTGACTTATTGGCTTGTTATTATGGATTGATAATGTGTTAAGTGCTTTCAATGATTGTTAAAACGAGTTTTCTAGGCGAGTGTGTACTTTATCGCACTCGACCTAAATAAATGTGAAATTTTCAATGATTAATGATTAAATGCTAGTTGCGCATGAATGTAAGCCGTTTGGCTGAACTGGGCCCTGCCCTTCGTTACCGATCGACTCGAGCCAGAAGCGGACTCGGTCGGGCGATATGGTGACCCTAGGTGAATTTGGTATACTCGAGTATTACCTTTGTAGTCCGGCTACGTCCGGATGGGTGGAGTCCGGCTACGTCCGGAAAGGGGATGAACGAATAAAAGGATGAACGAGGGATTCTACTTACAAAAAAATGAAATTTTCAAATGATTGGAGGAATAAGGGGAAATGACAAGAGAACGAATGTATCCTTTTCATGAATGTTACTATCGCTTTCCATTGTACATGTTTCCTGAATTATTGATAATCCATATTTAATGTTTTGTAAATGTTGTAATTGTTTCTGGACTTATCATTTGATTTATGCCTCATTGAAATGAACTATTGTTAAACCGATTGATTACTGATTTTTCTGGTTACTCGCTGAGCTTCTAGCTCACCCCAAAACTATTTTATTCCCCTCCACAGGGCTCGTGGCGAAGGAAGGCTTGTTGTGCTTATTCATGTGGCTGGATAGCATATATCTTGTACAGTTTGGATTTGGAATCATTTTATGTATTGTTGGGAATCGTTTCCGCTTCGCTTATGACATGTAATTATTGGAGAATTTGATGTAATATTTGAGTTTTATCTTGTAATTTGTTTGAGGAATGTAGTGAACGACTGAGTCCCGGCGAGAGCCGGGCAGGCGGCCCGCCGAACCCTCTGGTTCGCCTTAGGGGGAGGTGGGGCTGTCACAGTTGGTATCAGAGCCAGGTTGCCGACGGTTGGGACTCTACGTCCTTTTACTGGAAAAGCCCCGAGCCTCTCGTTCGTGAAGAGTCACGAAGCGAAACTCTCCGTAGGGGATGCCCGCGTGCGGGTGGCAAGCTGATAGGTACCCCGTGATGTGACCCTGAGAACTGTCACAGTTGGTATCAGAGCTTAGGCTTCAGATCTCTGTAGTGTATCCTAGGCTTGAAGTTTAGGATGCCGGACTGTGGGTTTGATTTGACTCTTGAGAGATTTTTGCGGGATGTCTCGACTTGATTGGTACAAGATGGAATGTCGAGGACGACATTCTTTTAAGGAGGGGAGATTGTGACGCCCCGAAAAGTATGAGTGTGAGAACCCGGAAATTTTCTAATTTTCTAGGGTTTATTTTTTTTAATCGCCCGCCTTTTCTACATTTTCTTTATTAGAAAAATTCCCCAGATAAAGTTTATGAGCAAAGATAGTTTTAAAATGATTTTTCTAGTATCGGTTAGTTTTTGAGAAATTAAGAGCGTAATTTTGAACGTGGGACCCGCTAGTGCGGTAAATGCATTATATTTTTGACAACTTGTTGGCATTTTGTATTAAGTTATATTATTTTACAAGGTGTTAAGATATTTGTATTGGAGAGACAAAAAGATAAGTTTTAAATCAAAAGGTGACAAGTGTCACCATCCTATTCACTATTGGACTTTTGACCATCTTACCTTAACTTTACTAAAACCAAAATTTGACCAAAAATCAAGCCATTTCTTCCTTCTCATGGCTGAAACTTGGAGAGCAAGAGAAAGAGAAAAACCTTCATCTTTCACTCCAATTTCTTACTTCAATCTTGAGTTTTAACCGATGGAATTGCAAATCACTCCATAAAAATTGGTTACTAAGGAGATTCCAAGGTCTTGGTGGAGTTATTTTGGAGAAGGAACCACTAAGCTACTATCTTTTGTGAGGTATCAAGGTATGGTGTGTAAAGATTCATTGTTTGTTTCCAATAATGGTGAATTAGTGACTTGTGATGGCTAAAGAGATGGTTTGATGGATTATATTTTGAGTTGTGGTTGAATTGATGAACTTTTATAATTTTTGGGGATTTTTCTGTTTTAATATGAACATGGTTGTGTGGTTATATATGATGATTGGAAATGATGTTTAAGGACTCTATGAGGTGGAAAAAGTGGTCAATTGCAATCAATTTCTGTTTTGGAAGAAATTTCAGAAAATTAGGTTTTGTGAAGGAACATTCTGCCCGAATTTATAGATCATATATAGAGGCCGAATTGGCCTTGGCTTAAAACATGAAAGTTGTAGGGAATGACATTTTAGATGTTCCTGCAAAATTTCAGGTCAATCGGAGCAGCGTAGCTTGTGAAAATTCGAAATTACCATTGCTGTTATGGTTTTACCCGAATGTAAGAAATGTGCCGGTAATTGGTTGTTGTGGCTGGAATTGCTTCCGAATTGGTTGTTGAGGCCTTCTGATGAAATTTATCCCTGTTTATTAACTTTCAGCTGGTTTTGGAATTTCTGGATTTGGACTTGGATAGCCTGCTTTATGATGTTTCCGCTAGAATGTGTTCTGTGAATCTGTTTTTGTGATTCTGGTATGGTATCTTGCATTTTTGATCTGGTTACACTCGAAACTGGGTTGAGTGACCTTCTGGAATATTGTATCCCTGTCTCTTAGCTTCGAAACGGTGGGTCTTTCACCTTCATCCGACAATCGTACCGCCTTTGGTACCATTACCGCAAAATGACGTCAAAACTGTTTTTCTGGTTTTGAGCTTAACTTTCATTTCCGGACTTTTCCCTAGCTTGACTTGTACTAGTACTACTTGGAACTTGCTGAATGGCTATTGGATGAACTTGTTGTTGTGTGTGTACCTTTGGGTTGGAATGAGGAAATAATGAAGCCATGATGGCTGGAAAAGTTAGCAAATTCAGGGGAAGTGCTGTCCGAACTTTGAAAGGACTTGTTTGCATTGAGTTTGTGATCTAAGACTTGGATTTGAGCAAGGCAATGATATATGATGGATGGTTTCTGAGCCGTGGAGGTGAGTGACCTCAAACTATTTCTAAAGTTATTTATGAACCGTTTCCTGCATTAATTACTTTTGAACTGTTTCTAAAGTTACTTTTGAACTGTTTTCTTGCATATCATGCGTGCTTACATGTGAGTGTTCCTTGGTTGTTATATTTCCTTGACTTATTGGCTTGTTATTATGGATTGATAATGTGTTAAGTGCTTTCAATGATTGTTAAAACGAGTTTTCTAGGCGAGTGTGTACTTTATCGCACTCGACCTAAATAAATGTGAAATTTTCAATGATTAATGATTAAATGCTAGTTGCGCATGAATGTATGCCGTTTGGCTGAACTGGGCCCTGCCCTTCGTTACCGATCGACTCGAGCCAGAAGCGGACTCGGTCGGGCGATATGGTGACCCTGGGTGAATTTGGTATACTCGAGTATTACCTTTGTAGTCCGGCTACGTCCGGATGGGTGGAGTCCGGCTACGTCCGGAAAGGGGATGAACGAATAAAAGGATGAACGAGGGATTCTACTTACAAAAAAATGAAATTTTCAAATGATTGGAGGAATAAGGGGAAATGACAAGAGAACGAATGTATCCTTTTCATGAATGTTACTATCGCTTTCCATTGTACATGTTTCCTGAATTATTGATAATCCATATTTAATGTTTTGTAAATGTTGTAATTGTTTCTGGACTTATCATTTGATTTATGCCTCATTGAAATGAACTATTGTTAAACCGATTGATTACTGATTTTTCTGGTTACTCGCTGAGCTTCTAGCTCACCCCAAAACTATTTTATTCCCCTCCACAGGGCTCGTGGCGAAGGAAGGCTTGTTGTGCTTATTCATGTGGCTGGATAGCATATATCTTGTACAGTTTGGATTTGGAATCATTTTATGTATTGTTGGGAATCGTTTCCGCTTCGCTTATGACATGTAATTATTGGAGAATTTGATGTAATATTTGAGTTTTATCTTGTAATTTGTTTGAGGAATGTAGTGAACGACTGAGTCCCGGCGAGAGCCGGGCAGGCGGCCCGCCGAACCCTCTGGTTCGCCTTAGGGGGAGGTGGGGCTGTCACAGTTGGTATCAGAGCCAGGTTGCCGACGGTTGGGACTCTACGTCCTTTTACTGGAAAAGCCCCGAGCCTCTCGTTCGTGAAGAGTCACGAAGCGAAACTCTCCGTAGGGGATGCCCGCGTGCGGGTGGCAAGCTGATAGGTACCCCGTGATGTGACCCTGAGAACTGTCACAGTTGGTATCAGAGCTTAGGCTTCAGATCTCTGTAGTGTATCCTAGACTTGAAGTTTAGGATGCCGGACTGTGGGTTTGATTTGACTCTTGAGAGATTTTTGCGGGATGTCTCGACTTGATTGGTACAAGATGGAATGTCGAGGACGACATTCTTTTAAGGAGGGGAGATATGTGACTGCTCCCGAAAAGCTATGAGTAGTGCATAACCCGGAAATTTTTCTTAATTTTTCTAGGGTTATTTTTAATTCGCCCGCCTTTTCTAAACATTTCTTTAATTTTTTTTAGAAAAAATTTCCCCAGATAAAGTTTATGAGGCAAAGATAGTTTTAAAATGAATTTTCTAGTATCGGTTTAGTTTTTGGAGAAAATTAAGAGACGTTAATTTTGATACGTTGGGACCCGCTATTGCGCGTAATGCATTATATTTTTGACAACTTGTTGGCATTTTGTATTTAACGTTGATATTATTTTACAAGTGGTGTTAAGATATTGTATTGGAGAGACAAAAAGATAAGTTTTAAATCAAAAGGTTGACAAGTGTCACCATCCTTTATTCACTATTGGACTTTTGACCATCTTACCCTTAACTTTACTAAAAACCCAAAATATTGACCAAAAAACTCAAGCCATTTCTTCCCTCAGCTGAAACTTGCGAGAGCAAGAGAGAGAGAAAAACCCATCTTTCACTCCAATTTTCTTACTTCAATCTTGAGTTTTTAACCGATGGAATTGCAACATCACTCCATAAAGTTGTTTACTAAGGCAGATTCCAAGGTCTTGGTGGAGTTATTTTGGAGAAGGAACCACTAAGCTACTATCTTTTGTGAGGTATCAAGGTATGGTGTGTAAAGATTCATTGTTTGTTTCGAATAATGGTGAATTAGTGACTTGTGATGGCTAAAGAGATGGTTTGATGGATTATATTTTGAGTTGTGGTTGAATTGATGAACTTTTATAATTTTTGGGGATTTTTCTGTTTTAATATGAACATGGTTGTGTGGTTATATATGATGATTGGAAATGATGTTTAAGGACTCTATGAGGTGGAAAAAGTGGTCAATTGCAATCAATTTCTGTTTTGGAAGAAATTTCAGAAAATTAGGTTTTGTGAAGGAACATTCTGCCCGAATTTATAGCTCATATATAGAGGCCGAATTGGCCTTGGCTTAAAACAGAAAGTTGTAGGGAATGACATTTTAGAGGTTCCTGCAAAATTTCAGGTCAATCGGAGCAGCGTAGCTTGTGAAAATTCGAAATTACCATTGCTGTTCTGGTTTTACCCGAATGTAAGAATTGTGCCGGTAATTGGTTGTTGTGGCTGGAATTGCTTCCGAATTGGTTGTTGAGGCCTTCTGATGAAATTTATCCCTGTTTATTAGCTTTCATCTGGTTTTGGAATTTCTGGATTTGGACTTGGATAGCCTGCTTTATGATGTTTCCGCTAGAATGTGTTCTGTGAATCTGTTTTTGTGATTCTGGTATGGTATCTTGCATTTTTGACCTGGTTACACTCGAAACTGGGTTGAGTGACCTTCTGGAATATTGTATCCCTGTCTCTTAGCTTCGAAACGGTGGGTCTTGTACCTTCATCCGACAATCGTAGCGCCTTTGGTACCATTACCGTAAAATGACGTCAAAACTGTTTTTCTGGTTTTGAGCTTAACTTTCATTTCCGGACTTTTCCCTAGCTTGACTTGTACTAGTACTACTTGGAGCTTGCTGAATGGCTATTGGATGAACTTGTTGTTGTGTGTGTACCTTTGGGTTGGAATGAGGAAATAATGAAGCCATGATGGCTGGAAAAGTTAGCAAATTCAGGGGAAGTGCTGTCCGAACTTTGAAAGGACTTGTTTGCATTGAGTTTGTGATCTAAGACTTGGATTTGAGCAAGGCAATGATATATGATGGATGGTTTCTGAGCCGTGGAGGTGAGTGACCTCAAACTATTTCTAAAGTTATTTATGAACCGTTTCCTGCATTAATTACTTTTGAACTGTTTCTAAAGTTACTTTTGAACTGTTTTCTTGCATATCATGCGTGCTTACATGTGAGTGTTCCTTGGTTGTTATATTTCCTTGACTTATTGGCTTGTTATTATGGATTGATAATGTGTTAAGTGCTTTCAATGATTGTTAAAACGAGTTTTCTAGGCGAGTGTGTACTTTATCGCACTCGACCTAAATAAATGTGAAATTTTCAATGATTAATGATTAAATGCTAGTTGCGCATGAATGTATGCCGTTTGGCTGAACTGGGCCCTGCCCTTCGTTACCGATCGACTCGAGCCAGAAGCGGACTCGGTCGGGCGATATGGTGACCCTGGGTGAATTTGGTATACTCGAGTATTACCTTTGTAGTCCGGCTACGTCCGGATGGGTGGAGTCCGGCTACGTCCGGAAAGGGGATGAACGAATAAAAGGATGAACGAGGGATTCTACTTACAAAAAAATGAAATTTTCAAATGATTGGAGGAATAAGGGAAAATGACAAGAGAACGAATGTATCCTTTTCATGAATGTTACTATCGCTTTCCATTGTACATGTTTCCTGAATTATTGATAATCCATATTTAATGTTTTGTAAATGTTGTAATTGTTTCTGGACTTATCATTTGATTTATGCCTCATTGAAATGAACTATTGTTAAACCGATTGATTACTGATTTTTCTGGTTACTCGCTGAGCTTCTAGCTCACCCCAAAACTATTTTATTCCCCTCCACAGGGCTCGTGGCGAAGGAAGGCTTGTTGTGCTTATTCATGTGGCTGGATAGCATATATCTTGTACAGTTTGGATTTGGAATCATTTTATGTATAGTTGGGAATCGTTTCCGCTTCGCTTATGACATGTAATTATTGGAGAATTTGATGTAATATTTGAGTTTTATCTTGTAATCTGTTTGAGGAATGTAGTGAACGACTGAGTCCGGCGAGAGCCGGGCAGGCGGCCCGCCGAACCCTCTGGTTCGCCTTAGGGGGAGGTGGGGCTGTCACATGTAGAAACAAAGTTCTCTCTTAAAGGTCTGCGATTGAAGTCAGATTTTGGTTAGAAATAGGGCTGATTCGTCAACCCTATTTGCAGTTTTTTTCTAGAAAAATTTTCTCTCCTGGTTTCCTTCTTTTTCTGTCTTTTGTTGCTTTTGCCAATTTTTCCTAACCCTCTCCCTCGACCCTAAAGACTCAGTTTTCAGCTTTTTAAAATGAAACCAACAAGCTAAAACCCTAAAAATTATGGTTGAGATGAAACCAGGTTTTGTGGCTATATTTGGTCCCTTCGATCCATTTTGCTAGCTGTTTCTTGATGGATTTTGGATGGTGAGGTGTCCTGGTACGAACTAATCTTGGGGAGAAAGAAATGGGAAGCAAAAATGAATCTAAATTGCTTAAAAAAATCTAGCTATCTCTATACTATTTGCTAATTCTATGAATGGTGAAGACGCGCGCGTGTGCACCCCTTTTTTGTTTGAAAGTAGGCTAGTGTGCCTCTTTTCTTTTCTTTCTTTTCTAAACTTTTGTTGCGTTTTGCCTTGGTTTTTTTTTTAGGTTTTATTTGGGTTTTTGGCTTGGATTTTGGTTGGGTTTTGAAACACAAGAAAAAAAACTTCTACCAAAAATTTTCAATTTTGAGCATCCAATTTTCTTTTGATTTTCTTTCTTTTAGCACAAACCTACAAAAATAAAAAAATTTAAAATAACTACTTAGGCACTTTTTTAAGTGAAGAAAAAATAAAAATAATTGGGCCTAAATGGGACTTGTAATGCGACGATTTGGGCCCAAATTTATGGTTTAAAAAGGGTTTTTGAACAAAAATCGGAGTCGCCACTTGGTATCGAGTTAAGGTGTACCAAGTCACCTAAAATGAATTTTCAAAGGAAAAAGTAGAAAAAACCCCTTTTAAACGACTCCTAGTCTACGTAAACCAAAGAAAAAAGGTTCGGGAGTCACATTTGAAGAAAGGGAAGGCAAGGATAAAAATCTGAGGCACCCTCTCAACCTAGCCAAGGCTAGTTGCGTACTTTAGTCAAAGATTTTCTTATTTTAACCTAAAGATTTATCACATTTGAATGTACTATATGAATGCAAACCCTAGACCTAGGCGGCATCGGGAGGCAAAATTTTTCTTCAAAGCTTGAATGGTGCTAATCACATTAATTGTGATGCCCAATAGTGACTCTTTCGAGAAATCATGAATAATGCAAAAGTATGAGACTCCAAGAAAAGAAAAGGGATGAAATAATTATAGAAATATACATGTCTTAAAGGAGTGCATCATGTCGGGTACGGGGGACTAATGTTCGTGACTCAATTTTTCCTTTTAATAGAGGGAATACGAGTGTGCTAAGGTTAGAAAGCCAAACTCGTCCATATCCCATATTCAAGGGGGCTCTCCTATCTAATCAAGCAAATGGTTTAACCTAATTCTAATGCTTATATGAAATGCAAGTCTAATGTCATGTTTCATACAAAAGGGGCAAGTAATATACATATAAGGGAAAATATGGGGGAAGGGGTATACATATATAAGGAAAGTGTCATGCAACATGGTGAAAGAGGCCCTAGAAAGTAAAGATATGCATGAGATGAAGTGGTCAAACAATCATGATCTAACACGCGAAGGGCTCCTAAGGGTCTAGCGTTGGACTAGCCCATATTTCTACTTTCTCACTAGCGTTGGACTAGCGAAAAATCGAACAAGGAAACCACAACTAGCGTTGGACTAGCGTGGTATCAAGAAATGGATCACAATTAGCATTGGACTAGTGTGATAACGCCACACATTAATCATAACTAACTAATCATGTGAAATATAATAAAAGCATGTAAACACATAATATCACATAAACACATAACACATAATCATGATATCTAGATGCAAGGTCCTAAAAAAAGCGGTAACACATAGCACGTAGACATGCAAAACACACATAAGGCAAATAAAGCAAATAAAGCACTAACTATTACATTCGGGGGAAGCCTACTACAATCTAAGAGGGGAAATGGAATAAAATAAATAAAATAATACCCTAGCCATTACAACTTTGGCATTCAAGTGCCTTCCAAATGATCGAAATTGAAAATAACTATACAAAACTAAAACAAATAAAATAGATAAATAAATAAAATGAAAACATTCAAAAGGCATGCAATTAAGCACATAAATCACATAGACACATAGGGTCAAACAAAGTGAAGATAAGGGATAGAGTGTACCTCCCTTGCAATGGTAATCAAATGAAAGAAAAATAGCTTCAAAACAATAAAAGGGTCAAGGCACCAATTAAATAGTAAAGTATAAACAAAATCATCAAATCCCTCCTAATTGTAACTTAAATGAAACCAAATAATGCATAATTTCCAAGGAAAGTAAATTATTGATCAAATTTCTAAAATAGAAAAACTACCAAGGACCCAATTGCAAATATTAACCAATCACTCAAGTCCAATTAACACATTTTTGGGAAATTCACGGGCCCAAGAGCAAAGAAGGGGTCAAGTAATGGTTCAAATTGCAATTACTCTAGGACCTAATTGCAAGAAAATAGAACATAATTGGGCCTTTGTAGCATAGATGGGAGCTAAGGGGAGTGAAGTGCAATTTTCCTTTTTAACATGCATGCAGATTACGTAGAAGAGCCTTTCTTTTCTGCACCAATTCAGCCGCAATCTTTTTTCCATTTCATCATGCAAGGAAGTTCAACAAGTACCAAGGTTTCAACTACTTGTTGCAGGATTGAAGCAAAGCATTTGAGTTGACCCAACAGCAAGAGAAAGGGAAGAAATGCAGCAAGAAACGCAAGAGGTTTCATGTATCAAAAAGACACCACAAACATCAGCAGCTCTACGATGCAACGAAATGGAAAAACACAGCAGAGGTACGAAGAGATAAACTCGCGGTGAACATGCACACAACATACCAACCAAAAACCTAAGAAATCATAAGCTTCAAACAAGCCCAAACTTGAACACGCCAAAGCAAGAAACAGAATCCATTTGTCCACGCTGCTGCAACAAGCCGAGAGCTTTAAGCTTGTTGCAGCAGATTTTTATGCGCAACTCTAAGTGCAAAACTATTCTAAGACCAGGTAAACAGGCTCCTCAAAACATTCTTCCTAGTTTTCAACATAAAATTCCTAGGCTGAAACACAAAATTCAGAAAGAAAGAGCGTGCAAAACTGGAAATAAAATTTCTGCAACTTTCGGATGGCTTTGAAATGTTTATTGAACCTCATGCTGCAATAGCTAATAATACTCTTAAAAAAAAGTCCTCAAATTCTTGTTAAACTTCCTAAACCCATTATCAAATACAATACCAAGCACACAAAAGAAAGAAAATCTGAACTAGGGAAAAACTTGCAAACCCAGATTTGTTCATTAGTTTCAAGTTTCTGGTTTTCATGTTAAAATCACACGAACACCGAGTTTTTAAGCCAAAACAACAAACAAACTCCAAATCTTGTACTTTGCCCTCCTTAGAATTCTTCAGACCCAAATTACACACAAACAAGAACCAAAAATGCAACCTTTAGTACATTAGATTACATATGTGGGAAAACATTATCTGTTCATGGCTCCTAAACTGAATTCATGATTTCATATGCACGTTAAATGAACAAAGAGGCTAACACCAAGCCCGTCAACAGCACAACAATATCACCAAGCATAACCACAGTCATAATCATCAGGCATGGGTAACGACCAAAACTTAGAAAATGAAGAAAATCATGCATAGGAGACTCAAGTCCTTGTGAAGATTGTGTTAAACTAACATTGAGAAGAGTCCATTATACCTGAGAGTACTTAGGCTACTAAACGGATAGGGGAGACCCAAAGAAATCGAACGGTTCTGGAAATTGAAATCTATGAACTGGGTTGCAAGAGATTCCAGCGCTGATGCAGGCGATGCCAACCGAAGATCCCTCCTTTTCTTTTTTGGTTTCCAGCCGAAGCCCTCATTCCTTTTCTTCCCTCTCTTGGTTCCCTCCTCAAACTTACAGCCGAAACTCTCTTTTTTCCAGCTCCCCCTTTCCTGAACTTTCTCTCGATTCCCTTTTCTCTATCTCACGGTGGTTCTTACCCAAACCTAGCCGTCCTCTTTTGCTCTCTCCTCTTTCTCCCCCTTTTCTTTTTCCTATCCTTTCCACTGCCTTTCCTTTTCCCCGTCCTTTTATCTCCCGAATTCTCTTTTCTTTTTAGCACTTAAACTCTCTAGCCCTTTCTCGTTCTTTCTCCCTCAGTTTCTTTCTTTCTGCTGCCAACTAGATCCTCTTTTCTCCAGATTTTTCAGTCACTCGGTGCTCTCTCTCTTTATATCCCTCAAACCCTGATCTTTACGGCCCTTGATAAATCTCATTTCCCCACTTTTCTATGACCATCCGATCACTCTTCATTTCAGATGAGAGCCAGGTAGGATAAAATCAAGGTAATCCAAGGGTAAGGGAAAAACAATGGGAAAACGGCGGAAAAACGAAATAGGCTAAGCTGCATTTTTACTTCTGCAATTTTCCGTGCATTTTTCTGCTTAACTTGTAACATGAAGAAAGGGCTAGGATCCTATGCTTCTCATGGTTCGTGAGCTTGTTTCCCTTTTTTCTTTTTTCTTTTTTTTTAACACATAATGAAATAATTTTAACAAAATAAATAAAACGCTCCAAAATTGAATTCAAAAGAAAATAAACATAATTTTGTGAACATTTTTCTTTTTTTCCTCTCTTCTTTTTTTCGATAAACCTTAATACTAGAAAGTCTTAAAAATTAAAAATTAAACGATTAAACGAGCAACAATAATTATAGAAAAATAAACAAAAACTAGAATAAAATGATAAATAATAATGTAAAATACTATAAAATGCTAAAAAAAATGGCCTGAAACAAAAATCATGAGATTAGTAAATAAAAAGTAAATAATAATTATCACTAAAATAAAATTTGGTGTCTACAGTTTGCCCCTCTTTGTCTGAGTTTTGGAAAAAATCGAGACAAAAAAGTAGACACCAAATGCTTACCTGTTATTCAGCTGCGAACGACTCGAACGATTGACGCTTTCTGAAATGGGGACTAACCTTTTTAACAAAACTTTAAATGAGACTGATTCGAACAGGAAATTTAAAATCGGGACTGACCCGAACAGGAAATTTAAAATCGGGACTGACCCGATTTGAGAACCCGTAACTTTTCCATTTTCTAGGTTTTATTATCTTTAATGGCATGTTTTCTGCATTTTCTTGCTTAGGAAAAATTTCTAGATAATTTTTATGAGTAAATAGAGTTTTTAGGTGATTTTTCTAGTATCGAATAGTTTTTGAGAAATTAAGAGTATATATCGGACGTGGGACCCGCTAGTGCGGAAAATTCGGAAAAATTCGGCCAATTAGGTTAAGTTTCGGATACTGGGTTTAAATTATCGGGTGCTAAGAGATAATTAGAGGTTACCCAAGTGGATTGGTGTGAGAGGAAACAAAGTGATAGAGATGCATTAATTATAGGGACAAGTGTCACCATATGATTCAATCTTGCAATATGACCACTATTCATTCTTTTACCATTTGACCAAATAAACCAACATAAAAAAAATTACCAAAATTCACCCTTATTTCCAAGCTCTTGAAGTCGGCTCTCTCCAAGGAAGAAAGAAAGGAAACCTCTCCAAATTCCTAGCTCTACTCTTGCTCAAATCCAAGAACTCAACCATTTGATCTTGCATTTGTTCCATAAAACCCCTTCACTTAGTGATTGTGAGGTGTTTAGTGGAGTCGTTTGGAAGGCTAAGGTGATTAGTTGCTCTCTCTCTTGTTTTACTAAGGTGAGTAGTGAAGGACCCCTCTCCTCCATCTAATGATGTTTAATTCATGATTGGTGGTAGTTTAAGATGTACTTTGATGGATTAAATCTTGATTTTGGTTGAATTGGTGAAGTTTTTTTAATTATTGGTGATTTTTCTGTTTTCATATGGATATGATTATGTGGTCATGTATGATGATTGGAAATGATATTTAAGGAAGCTAGAAGGTGGAAAAAGTGGTTAATTGCAAGTAATTTCTGTTTGGAAGGAAAATGGGAAAGTTAGGGTTTCTTTGATTTACATTCTGCCTGGCACAGTACCTCATAGTTAGAGGCCGAATTGGCCTTGAGTTAAAACATGAAAGTTGTAGGGAATGATATTTTAGAGATGCCTTCAAAATTTTAGATCAATCGGAACAATGTAGCTTATGAAAATATTGAATTACCCTTGCTGCCCTGTTTCTACCCGAATTTGAGAATTGCTTCTGTAATGGGTTATTTTGGTTGGGAATGCTTCAGAATTAGTTGTTGAGGTCTTCTGATGAATTGTATCCCTGTTTCTTAACTTTCGGATGGCTTTGGAATGACTGGATTTGGAATTAGGTAGCCTGATTTATGATGTTTTCACCAGAATACGATTTGTGAACCTATTTTTGCGGTTCTGGTGTAGTATATTGCATTTTTAACCTGGTTTCAATAGAAATTAGACTGAGTGGCCTTCTTCAACATTGTATCCCTATCTCTTAGCTTCGAAACGGTGTATCTTTCACCTCCATCCGATAATCTTAATGCCAATGGTGCCAAAACCGCAAAATGACGTCAAAAACTATTTTTTTGGCTTAGAGATTACTTCCATTTCCGGATTTTCCTGGTTTACTCTAGTACTTATACATTCTTATGGAGCCCTATTTTGGTAGCATGTGGATTTGGTTTATGACTTGTAATCGAGTCTTATTGTGCTTATTTGAATATTTTAGGGCTTGACTTTCATCTCCGGTCATTTTCCTAGCTAAATTTTGTACTTGAATGACTTTAAACCTAGTGAACGGCTATTGGAAATGAGATTATTTTTGTATGAGATGTTGGGACTGATTTGAGGAAATAATGAAGCCATTAATGGCTGAAAAATAGGTAAACACAATGGATTTGCAGCCGAAATTTTACTTGAAGGCTAGTTGGATTTACTTGTGACTTGAGCGAAGGGTTTTAGGGTTGTTCATGTTTTTGATACCAACCGCTACCTTTTACTCCAATTTCATTGTTATTTCTTTGCACTGGTAGCTAATGTGATCAGGCACACGACTTATAGTTAAGTCTTATTTATGCATTTCGTGTACTGGATTCGTGAAAGTGGGAACCATAATTATTTCACCTTGGTTATTTTAGGGTTTCTTGGTGATTAAAGCTCTCTTTTGGGCAAAAAACTTTTGAGGTATCTGTACTGACACCGGTGAGTGTACCACTCCCCTCACTTGTTGTTGTTTAACTCGGTTTCTGTACATGCAATCTGTGATATGAACGACTGAACTATTTGTTTATTCTGTTTGAGACGAGGGTGTACTTTATCACACTCGTTCTCTTGTCTGTTCATATGCCAATTTTGAGTGCGTATCTGAATCTGCTATCTGTATCTGGTATCTGTATCTGTATCTGTTCTGACGTCGTTTGGAAGCTTGTATCCAACGACCTTTCTATGACCTCTGAGCTCAACCCCTGTGGCTAGTTACTCGAGTCGGACAGGCAAGGGCCTGGTCGATTAGATAACGAACCACGGTTGTCTGTTTTGGGATCTTTGGGTATTGAGACCCTTGATTCCGGTATACTCGAGTATTACCATTTCTGATCTGATTGGATTTCGGGCCCGATAGGGGTATGTGAGGTGGAAGGAATCGGAGAAAGTGGAGTCTACGGTATTGGTTACTCCTTTAGCGTTGACGGAGTGTCAACTATTATTTCGATCAAGCTTCGGTGACGCAAATGGGAATTTGGCTCCTGAGAGCCACCTGTATCCTTCCTATTTGAATCATTGGTTCCTTTACTTTACATCTGGCATGTGTACCTGATTTGTTCAATGTGAAATGCCATGATTTTACTGCTATATGTCGGGTACCTCATTGAGCGCAAGCTTACCCCTTTCTTTTCCTTTTGTTTTCCTTACAGGAAAATAAATCCTTTTGGACTGGATTTGATAGTTGTTTGCCGAATTGAGCTAGATGGACATATCTTTTGTATAGCTCATTGATTGAAACTCTAAATGTACTTTTGGGTCCGTTTCTCTTTCGATTTGGCAAACCGTATATGTATCAACTTTTGAATACTTTTGTATGCCACTTTGGATTGTATATGCTTAATTTCAAGATGTATATATTTGATTGATACTTGGTTGGATTTTGACGTGACGGTTACTATTCATGGCCGACTCTATTTTCATTTTTTTTTATTTTGTGATTTTGACTTGTTTACGCGCGTTTGTATGTTCCGGAACGTAGTAGATCGCTCTAAACTGAACCGTTAGTCCTGGCGAGAGCTGGGCAGGCAGTCCGCTAACCCCTTTGGTTCGCCTTATGGGAATGTCGCGCCCCACTTTTTGAGTAGTGAAAGTAGTGTGTGGGATATGTATGTGAACGTGTGTGAAAATGAAGATAAAAGGCCGTGAGATTGTGAAATGCGACGGTTTGGCCAAACATATAGTTTAAAAAGGGTTTTTTGAATGGAGTCGCCAAACATATAGTTTAAATGCGACGGTTTGTCCCACTCCCCTCACTTGTTGTTGTTTAACTCGGTTTCTGTACATGCAATCTGTGATATGAACGACTGAACTATCTGTTTATTCGGTTTGAGACGAGGGTGTACTTTATCACACTCGTTCTCTTGTCTGTTCATATGCCAATTTTGAGTGCGTATCTGAATCTGCTATCTGTATCTGGTATCTGTATCTGTATCTGTTCTGACGTCGTTTGGAAGCTTGTATCCAACGACCTTTCTATGACCTCTGAGCTCAACCCCTGTGGCTAGTTACTCGAGTCGGACAGGCAAGGGCCTGGTCGATTAGATAACGAACCACGGTTGTCTGTTTTGGGATCTTTGGGTATTGAGACCCTTGATTCCGGTATACTCGAGTATTACCATTTCTGATCTGATTGGATTTCGGGCCCGATAGGGGTATGTGAGGTGGAAGGAATCGGAGAAAGTGGAGTCTACGGTATTGGTTACTCCTTTAGCGTTGACGGAGTGTCAACTATTATTTCGATCAAGCTTCGGTGACGCAAATGGGAATTTGGCTCCTGAGAGCCACCTGTATCCTTCCTATTTGAATCATTGGTTCCTTTACTTTACATCTGGCATGTGTACCTGATTTGTTAAATGTGAAATGCCATGATTTTACTGCTATATGTCGGGTACCTCATTGAGCGCAAGCTTACCCCTTTCTTTTCCTTTTGTTTTCCTTACAGGAAAATAAATCCTTTTGGACTGGATTTGATAGTTGTTTGCCGAATTGAGCTAGATGGACATATCTTTTGTATAGCTCATTGATTGAAACTCTAAATGTACTTTTGGGTCCGTTTCTCTTTCGATTTGGCAAACCGTATATGTATCAACTTTTGAATACTTTTGTATGCCACTTTGGATTGTATATGCTTAATTTCAAGATGTATATATTTGATTGATACTTGGTTGGATTTTGACGTGACGGTTACTATTCATTTTCATTTTTTTTTATTTTGTGATTTTGACTTGTTTACGCGCGTTTGTATGTTCCGGAACGTAGTAGATCGCTCTAAACTGAACCGTTAGTCCTGGCGAGAGCTGGGCAGGCAGTCCGCTAACCCCTTTGGTTCGCCTTATGGGAATGTCGCGCCCCACTTTTTGAGTAGTGAAAGTAGTGTGTGGGATATGTATGTGAACGTGTGTGAAAATGAAATAAAAGGCCGTGAGGATTGTGAAATGCGACGGTTTGGCCAAACATATAGTTTAAAAAGGGTTTTTGAATGGAGTGGCCACTTGGTATAGAGTTAGGGTGTACCAAGTCACCCAAAAATGATTTTTGGAAAGAAAAGCAAACAAACCCTTTTTAAAGAATTTTTAGGTCTACGTAACCAAAGAAAGGGATCGGGGGTCACATTTGATAAGGGAGAAGGCAAAGGCAAAGCCTAAGGCACTCCCTTACCCTAGCCAAAGCTAGTTGCGTGACTTAGCCCTTCTTTTCCTAATTTTTCTACCCAAAGTATGTGTTGCATGTTGGATATGACTAATGGATATGAAAAAAAATGCAATCCTAAATCTAAAATGTCTCTTATGAGGCTTTTTGGTCCCAATCACATGAGTTGTGATGGCCAATAAGGAAAACTCTCATAGAGGTCACGGGTAATGCAAATGAAGACCCAAATATGAGTGCAAGTGTGAAAATGTAAGAGGAATGCAAAATAAAATAAATAAAAATACAAATGTAAGTGCAAGTGTGCAAATGTAAGAAAAGTGCATGTGTGCAAATGTAAGAAAAGTGCATGTGTGCCAATTGAGAAAATAAAGGTGTATGTGTGCAAGTGGATGAAAATATGGTATAATGGTAGTAAATGCATCTAAGTACAATTGGGTGCAATTTGTGAGGTAGAAAATAAATAAGTGATAGGGAAAGAAGAGATGTGTGAACATGGCATGTGGAGTGAGAAAAATATAAGTAGTGAGAAAATGTAGATAAAGAAAGTGAGGAATGATATGGTAAAATGGAGTGCATGAACCTAGAGGAATGCATCAAGTCGGGTACGGGAATGACTTCTAACTTCATGATTTTAATTTTCCCTTTGATTAGAAGGAAGAACTAGCGTGCTAAGGCTATTTTGTAGCCACACTCGCTCGTTTCCCTTACCTAAAGGGGACTCTCAAGCAAATGTACCCTATAACTAGCATGAGGATGCAAAAACCTAAAATGAAGGGGAAAGGATTGGAGGATCATGCCAAATGCTAGAAAACTAAGAAAAATGTATGAAATGTAGTGAAACATGCAAGTATGTACTAACGAGAGGGGACGGCCTATTGGGTCTAGCATTGGACTAGCCCTTTTCTAAAATTCTCTCACAAGCATTGGACTTGCGAAAGCTCGAGGGGAAAGACCATGACCAGTGTTGGATTAGCCACGGTGACGCATTCATCCATCGCATTCATCTATGACTATAGAAAGCAAATAGACATGCCAATCACCTATAAACACGTAGCACATAACACTTAGCATGCTCGACTAAATGCAAGAGCCTAATAAAGTAAATTAACACGTAGCAACAAAAGCAAGCAATCAAGCTAATGAACCTATTACATTCGCTAACTAAAACAAATGGGGAAGAGGAAAAATGAATAAAAATGCTCTCCAAGCCCTAATCTATTACAAGCCAAGAGGTGTACACATACCCCATAAATAAATAAATAAAAGAAAGACTTGATAAAAGCAAAAGTAAATGAAATAAATGAAGGGAATTAAGGAAAGGCAAGGAAAGCAAAGTAGTCATGCAATTTTCACTTAACACGTTGGATCACATAGGGTCAAATAAGGTCAAAATAAGGGATAGAGTGTACCTCCCTTGAATCGATGCCCTAACGAAATGAAATTACTAATTTAACCTCCAAAATAATAAAAGGGTTAAGGTACCACTTTAATTAATAATTAAGTAACATGAGACGAAAAATTAAACACAAAGATAAAAATTAAACACGAAAATAAAAGTTAATCACGACGGGAAAATACCTAATAAATCATGTATGTTAAAGAAATTAAGGCAAACAAAAACCTAATTGGAATAATCGAAAAATTCTAAAACGAGGTACTAAAATTGGTGACTCGAAGTGGAATTTACCAAATCAAACGCTAAATTTATAAGAGAGGAGATGAAACCTATTTATTTGAATTAAACGATAAAAATAGCCAAAATTTGATCAACGGAAATCAAAACTATAAATTCTAAGAGAGAAAAAAAAACTATTAAACTTTCCCTAATTCATCCTAAATTCACTAAAATCTGTCCATGATCACAATGAAGACGCATCAAAGCAAGAAAAACATTTTTTGAAGGACAAAATTGATCAACTTTTCCAAATTTATGGACCAAAGCGGAATTAGGTAGAAGTTGAAGGGCTTAATTACAAATCTCAGAAGATTTTCATGCATGCAAAATACAGTTCTCGGTTCTTTTTGCTTCTACCGTTTCTGCTAGAATTTTTCATACGCAACCTCCACAATCCCAGCAAACCAGACGCATATAACAACTTTGGAATTACTCCAAACTAAAGCATGGCTGAACCCTTCTAAATAATACAATTGCTGGAAAAGTTTCATGCAAGTTTTCATGCCACATATGAGCATGAGGAAACAGCAAAAACAGGACAGCAAACGCAGCTTTCTATCTACTCCAGCCTGGCTCTTCTTCCATTTCATTATGGAAGAGAAGCTTGAGCAAAACAAGTAAACACAGCAAGTCCTAATCATCCATTCAACCGAGCATTCCATTTTGTTTGCCGTAAAAATCAAAGCTGGGAGTCTGAGTTTACCAATCAGCAAGAGAAAAGAAAGAAAAAATGCAGCGTGGGATATAACAGATTGCATGCATTAGGAAAACATTATAAGCATCAGCAACTCTTAACTACTTGAGTGTTCGCACCACAACAAAACACCACAGCAACGAAAGAAAGAAATATAATGACAGCATGCATACAAACTACACAAAAGAAGCTGTTCTGCAATTTTTCCAGCCGCAGCTTTTCTTTCCAGTTTATCATGCAAACATGTTCACCAAATGTCAGAATTTTAACTATCAATCATTGCCCAAACATGCAAGTTCATTGCAGGATTAAAGTCAGAACTGAAGCTGACCGTCAAAGATGAAAGTAAACAGCAAAACAGCAATAGAAGGAAAGAGAAAAAGTGCCGCAAGTTTTCTGCAATTTTTCCAGTCGCGGTTTTTTCATTTCATCACGCAGACCAGATTTTGATTCAAATACACAACTTTGATTAGATATTTTTCAACCCAACATCACAACTTTAACTAAGCAACAAGCGGCTTAACTTTAAACTCCAAACAAGCAAGAAACAATAAAGGAACTGATGCAACAAAGAAATTATGGACAAGACATTCATGTAAAATGGTTTGGCAACCTGAACTTCACTCTTTCGGTAAGTGTTTGGACAGGACTCAAACATTCCAGCCCCCAAAAATGCAAACCCAACACCCCAGCAAACTGGATGGCCGAAACTTTGGTGAGTAAATGCAGGTAAGAAAACAGCAAAGGGAATGCGAGAGCTCTTTTTTCTGTTCTGCTGCAAATTGTTGCAGCTTCAACTTATTGTCATGTAACATCCCCAAGCATAATCCTCTACCCCCCATAAACTAAATGAAACAGCAGGGCATGAAATGCAGCAAAAGTGAGAGTGAAACTACGCCTAAAGCTAACTGCCAAAGAGCACAAAACTTCAGCTAATGTTTCCAAAAATGCAGCGAAAGGTATTGAACAAGTGCCATGTCGCGGCCTGTTGTTACGCCGCGCGTTTCTGCTTTACATACATGGGATACCAACAAACTCAACAAGCAAAACCCAGAAAGGGATCCCAAGCAGTTCCAGAAACTTCAGCAACCCGAAAGATCAGATTTTTATCAAGATTGCTGCTCAAAAGTTTTAATCAACAGAAAAATTTTAGCTTTTCCCACAAAACCCTTGACAACGGAAACAAGAAAAGAAGGAAAAACAAAACAGGACACAAGATTCACAGTTCATCCATTCCTCAGCAGATTTACGGAAAAGAAAAACAAACCAGACTTCATCCAAGAGCTTCAAGTAGAGATCTAAAATATAGCTTTGATGGGGAACTTGGAAGTATACCTTAAAGGATCGATAGAAGCTAGTGCAGTCTGTGAAAGAAAAAAGTCAGCCGATGAAGAAAGTTTCCAGCAGTTCCTCCTCCTTTTTCCTTTGGTTGCTGTTCCCTTCTCTTCTAGCCTTCTTAATCAGCCCCAAAACCCGCTCTCGGTTTTCCTCCTTTTTCTTTTGGTGGTTTTTCTCTCGCACTTATCAGCCGCCACCCAGAAAAAAAATCTCTCTTCCTAGCTAAACCCCAGTTTTTCTTACGCCGCTCCTTCCTCTTCTTTCTTCTGGCCGTCTCCCCTTTCTTTTATATGGCCCCAGAAAACTAAAACCCTCTCAACAATGGTTGGATGAAGCCGACTGCATTTTTGGGGAACCATCTGATGGTTCCTGATATTCCACCATTGAGATTTCTAGACTAAGCCAGGTGGACTGTACTGTGATCATCGGACGGAGCTAACCCAAGCAAAAACAGCCGAGAAATGCAGCTGCAAATTTCTTCTGCTGCGGCCGAAAACAAAACGTGGTTTTTTTTTTGTTGTTTTTTTTTATTTCACTTAATTAAAATACAAAAATGACAATTTAAACAAACTTAAATAAAATATACAAAATTAGTACCCAAAAAATAAAAAAACTAAGATTTTCCTCTTTTTCTTTTTTCTTTCTCTTTTTTTTCAATAAAAAGAAATAAAACATATTTTTCCTTACTTTTCTCTTTTTTGGCAAAATTTATGCTAAAAAGTCTTATAAAAAAATAAATAGCTAAAAGAGTAAAAATGAATACAAAATAAAACTAAAATTAAAAATGATAGATAATAATAATAAAAAAAATACTAAAATACTTATACAAAAGCTAAAAGTCTAAGAACTTAAAATCATGGAATTGAGAGAATTATTACTAAAATTAGGATAAAAATTATCTTTTAAAATTTGGTGTCTACAGGGAAGGTGGGGCTGTCACAGGTGGTATCAGAGCTGTTTCGCGTGGTCTCTGCGCGGAGTGAGCTTGGGCCAGTGGTGTTACGATCTTGATTTCGTGAATGTGTCTAAGTGCTCGTTTGAGCATAAGTTATGAACTATCCATGTTATAAGTGTAAAAATCTTTATCATGAAATTTGAGGAAGATAGATCTGTATGTCGGGTAGGAATCTTTAATATGGATGATTTACGCTTGGGACCGGCCGGATCGAGTTGTGAATTATCTTATTTGGGATTCTCGTGCCCGGCTACTAAATCAATAAGAGCCTAGGTTAGAAAGGACGTAGGCAAACTAGAAAGGCGATTCTATGGAACTTCGTATGGTCTGTTCGGGTGTGGTTAAGCGTGATCCACTTTGATTAAGATATCGATGGTGTTGTTGTTGTAGATTATGGACGGAGCCCTAGAGGGGGAAAAGCTCTTCGTGAGTTATTTTTGTACTCGTGATCTAGTCTGTCTATAGTACTTTCGGATGATCCCGCTACTTTCATGGATCTCTCATATTTGTATCTACTTGACTGTGTGACTGGTTCGGTCTAGTTGTGTGTATATATGCTTTTGCTCTGTGTGTACCTCTTGTTATTTGCTTATGCTTATAATTATCTTTAATATTATCTTTGCACCTCGACCCTAGAGCGACTTAAATTCATGGAGGGCACACGTAGTGGCCGAGGACGTGGGCACGGGCGTAGGCAACCCACGCCGGACAGAGGTGCTGGGGAAACCTCATATGGACCAAATTCTGAACCTGGGATTGACCCCAACGTCCAAATAGCTGCTGCCATGCAGCAAATGACTGATTTGCTAGCCCAAGTAGTGAACCAACAGGGTCAAAACCCTAACCCCAACCCTGGGAACCCTGGTAATCACATAGAGGGCGAGGATAGAGCCCTTGAGAGATTTCAGAAGTTTTCCTCACCCAAATTTCTTGGAGGCCCTGATCCTGATGTGGCTGAGAAGTGGCTGGAGAAGATGATCGATATTTTTGCTGCTTTACACTATACCGAAGAGAGACAGGTGACATTTGTTGTCTTTCAACTAGAGGGAGCTGCCCGTTCCTGGTGGAATGTCATTCGAATGAAATGGGAAAGAGAACAAACCTCGCGGACGTGGGCGAACTTTACGAGAGAATTTAACGCCAAGTTTTTCCCTCCTCTAATCCAAGAAAAGAAGGAAGATGAATTCATTCGACTTCGCCAGGGAACTCAGACCGTAGCCGAGTATGAGAGTCAATTCACTCGGTTGTCTAAGTTTGCGCCCGAACTGATCGTAACCGAACAAAGACGGATAAGGCGTTTTATTCAGGGACTAAATGTTGAGATTCAAAAGGATTTGGCGGTAGCTCAACTTAATACCTTTAGTGATGCTATGGAGAAAGCCCAGCGGGTTGAAAACGCGAGGCTACAAGTTAGAAATTTCCAAACCAAGAAAAGGGGCTTTCCTGGGAGCAGCTCAGAACAAGCGGATAATAGTACAAACCCTAAAGCTCGAAAGGGAAACGGGGAAGTACGGCTACCGGGGGTGACAGGTGGTGTTCCACAGGGGGAATTAGTCTCTGCTACTCGTGGTCCCTGTGAATATTGCGGAGGGCCAAATCATACGGAAGCAAATTGCTGGAAGAAAGAAGGGAAATGCTTGCGCTGTGGAAGCGCTGAACATCGGATTGCTAACTGTCCAGCTCGCCTGCGCGAGCGGAGAGGGACTCTGCCACCAACCAAGACCAATTCTCAGCAACCAGCCAAGATCAACCCTGGACAGACGAAAGGAGAAGGGACTGGGTCGAAGGCACCAGCTCAGGTATATTCTCTAGTAGAGCAGCATCAGGTCCCTGACTCGTCTGAGAACGTAGAAGGTACGATCCGTTGGGTACCTTAGGTTTTGATAGATTCCGTTGATAAGAAAAATTTCGAGGGTGAAATTTCTTTAAGGGGGAGAGAGTGTGAGAACCCGTAACTTTTCCATTTTCTAGGTTCTATTATCTTTAATGGCATGTTTTCTGCATTTTCTTGCTTAGGAAACATTTCTAGATAATTTTTATGAGTAAATAGAATTTTTAGGTGATTTTTCTAGTATCGAATAGTTTTTGAGAAATTAAGAGCATATATCGGACGTGGGACCCGCTAGTGCGGAAAATTCGGAAAATTTCGGCCAACTAGGTTAAGTTTCGGATACTGGATTTAAATTATCGGATACTAAGAGATAATTAGAGGTTACCCAAGTGGATTGGTGTGAGAGGAAACAAAGTGATAGAGATGCATTAATTATAGGGACAAGTGTCACCATATGATTCAATCTTGCAATATGACCACTATTCATTCTTTTACCATTTGACCAAATAAACCAACAAAAAAAAATTACCAAAATTCACCCTTATTTCCAAGCTCTTGAAGTCGGCTCTCTCCAAGGAAGAAAGAAAGGAAACCTCTCCAAATTCCTAACTCTATCTTGCTCAAATCCAAGAACTCAACCATTTGATCTTGCATTTGTTCCATAAAACCCCTTCACTTAGTGATTGTGAGGTGTTTAGTGGAGTTGTTTGGAAGGCTAAGGTGATTAGTTGCTCTCTCTCTTGTTTTACTAAGGTGAGTAGTGAAGGACCCCTCTCCTCCATCTAATGATGTTTAATTCATGATTGGTGGTACTTTAAGATGTACTTTGATGGATTATATCTTGATTTTGGTTGAATTGGAGAAGTTTTTTAATTATTGGTGATTTTTCTGTTTTCATATGGATATGATTATGTGGTCATGTATGATGATTGGAAATGATATTTAAGGAAGCTAGAAGGTGGAAAAAGTGGTTAATTGCAAGAAATTTCTGTTTGGAAGGAAAATGGGAAAGTTAGGGTTTCTTTGATTTACATTCTGCCTGGCACAGTACCTCATAGTTAGAGGCCGAATTGGCCTTGGGTTAAAACATGAAAGTTGTAGGGAATGATATTTTGGAGATTTATACAAAATTTCAGATCAATCGGAGCAATGTAGCTTGTGAAAAGATGGAATTACCCTTGCTGCCCTGTTTCTACCCGAATTTGAGAATTTCTTCTGTAATGGGTTATTTTGGTTAGGAATGCTTCGGAATTAGTTGTTAAGGTCTTCTGATGAATTGTAGCGCTGTTTCTTAAATTTCGGATGGCTTTGGAATTACTGAATTTAGACTTAAGTAGCCTGATTTATGATGTTTGCACCAGAATGCGATTTGTGAACCTGTTTTTGCGGTTCTGGTGTAGTATATTGCATTTTTGACCTGGTTACACTCGAAAATGGGCTGAGTGACCTTCTGAAACATTGTACCCCTATCTCTTAGCTTCGAAACGGTGTATCTTACACCTCCATCCGATAATCGTAGTGCCAATGGTGCCAAAACCGCAAAATGATGTCAAAAACTATTTTTTTGGCTTAGAGATTACTTCCATTTCCGGATTTTCCTGGTTTACTCTAGTACTTATACATTCTTATGGAGCCCTATTTTGGTAGCATGTGGATTTGGTTTATGACTTGTAATCGAGTCTTATTGTGCTTATTTGAATATTTTAGGGCTTGACTTTCATCTCCGGTCATTTTCCTAGCTAAATTTTGTACTTGAATGACTTTAAACCTAGTGAACGGCTTTTGGAAATGAGATTATTTTTGTATGAGATGTTGGGACTGATTTGAGGAAATAATGAAGCCATTAATGGCTGAAAAATAGGTAAACACAAGGGATTTGCAGCCGAAATTTTACTTGAAGGCTAGTTGGATTTACTTGTGACTTGAGCGAAGGGTTTTAGGGTTGTTCATGTTTTTGATACCAACCGCTACCTTTTACTCCAATTTCATTGTTATTTCTTTGCACTGGTAGCTAATGTGATCAGGCACACGACTTATAGTTAAGTCTTATTTATGCATTTCGTGTACTGGATTCGTGAAAGTGGGAACCATAATTATTTCACCTTGGTTATTTTAGGGTTTCTTGGTGATTAAAGCTCTCTTTTGGGCAAAAAACTTTTGAGGTATCTGTACTGACACCGGTGAGTGTACCACTCCCCTCACTTGTTGTTGTTTAACTCGGTTTCTGTACATGCAATCTGTGATATGAACGACTGAACTATTTGTTTATTCTGTTTGAGACGAGGGTGTACTTTATCACACTCGTTCTCTTGTCTGTTCATATGCCAATTTTGAGTGCGTATCTGAATCTGCTATCTGTATCTGGTATCTGTATCTGTATCTGTTCTGACGTCGTTTGGAAGCTTGTATCCAACGACCTTTCTGTGACCTCTGAGCTCAACCCCTGTGGCTAGTTACTCGAGTCGGGCCGGCAAGGGTCTGGTCGATTAGATAACGAACCACGGTAGTCTGTTTTGGGATCTTTAGGTATTGAGACCCTTGATTCCGGTATACTCGAGTTTTACCATTGCTGATCTGATTGGATTTCGGGCCCGATAGGGGTATGTGAGGTGGAAGGAATCGGAGAAAGTGGAGTCTACGGTATTGGTTACTCCTTTAGCGTTGACGGAGTGTCAACTATTATTTTGATCAAGTTTCGGTGACGCAAATAGGAATTTGGCTCCTGAGAGCCACCTGTATCCTTCCTATTTGAATCATTGGTTCCTTTACTTTACATCTGGCATGTGTACCTGATTTGTTAAATGTGAAATGCCATGATTTTACTGCTATATGTCGGGTACCTCATTGAGCGCAAGCTCACCCCTTTCTGTTCCTTTTGTTTTCCTTACAGGAAAATAAATCCTTTTGGACTGGATTTGATAGTTGGTTGCCGAATTGAGCTAGATGGACATATCTTTTGTATAGCTCATTGATTGAAACCCTAAATGTACTTTTGGCTCCGTTTCTCTTTTGATTTTGCAAACCGTATATGTATCAACTTTTGAATACTTTTGTATGCCACTTTGGATTGTATATGCTTAATTTCAAGATATATATATTTGATTGATGCTTGGTTGGATTTTGACGTGTCGGTTACTCTGTTTTCATTTTTTTTTAATTTTGTGATTTTGACTTGTTTACGCGCGTTTGTATGTTCCGGAACGTAGTAGATCGCTCTAAACTGAACCGTTAGTCCTGGCGAGAGCTGGGCAGGCAGTCCGCTAACCTCTTTGGTTCGCCTTAGGGGAAGGTGGGGCTGTCACACCCGAGACAGGAAATTTAAACGGGACTGACCCGAACAGAAAATTTAAAATCGGGATTGACCCGAACAGGAAATTTAAAATCGGAACTGACCCGAGACAGTAAATTTAAACGGGACTGACCCGAACAGGAAATTTAAAATCAGGACTGACCCGAACGGGAAATTTAAAATCGGGACTGACCCGAACAGTAAAATTTAAACGGGACTGACCCGAACAAGAAATTTAAAATCGGGACTGACCGGAACGGGAAATTTAAAATCGGGACTGACCCGAACTGGAAATTTAAAATCGGGACTGACCCGAGACGGTAAATTTAAACGGGACTGACCCGAACAAGAAATTTAAAATCGGGACTGACCCGAGACAGGAATTTGACATTGGAAAATTTCTAGTACTCTTTCCTGAAAATAGCTCGATTCAAAATTTTCATTTTCAAGGTTATGCTTCTGCTTCTGAGTCAAAGGTTGATTCTACATCACCGTTTGGTTATGCCTTTGATCAAACTTTGCTTGCAGCTTTTTCGATCCGCCTTTGTTTGCTGAAAAACTTTCCGATAGCGACTCCAGTGCGAGGTGTGATCCTTTTCCTCCATGCATGAAATTTTCTGCAAAAGAGAAAGAATAAGGAAATTGCCTCCATCATTTGATCCGGTCCCCTTCGAGAATTGTGTAAACATGAGTCTTTTGTTGCCTTTGTCAACTTTTGCTGTGGTATCTGATTTAGTTGGATTTATTACTTCAAAGACTTTCTGATTCTTCTCAGACTGACCAGGTATGCCTTTAGCCATATTGTGAGATCTGTGTAACGGGCCCTGCTGAATCACGACCATTTCCAACAGACGACTGAATCCAACGTGTGATTTGCACAAATCACGGGGATTGTCATTTATTAAAACTCAATGATTAAAACAAATGATGCATGTAAGATAAATTCACATATCATGCAGGGATGGATATGCAAAAGGATGCAAACACGATCAATCGTGCTTAAACCCATAAAAAATGTCGTGAATACAAATAATTGAGGAAAAATGAACTTCATAGGAATGTATTTGCAAAAGAATATCTATTCAAAGTGAGACACAACTTTTGGCCAACAGATGTCACATTCAAACCTCTGAATATCTTTGTTCCGGAATTCAATATTGATAGAAGTGTTACAAAACGAAGAGAAATCCAAATGAACCAAGTCACCAGCTGTTCCTTCTCATGCTCGTTCGTTACAGAACCCTACCTTGCCGCCCTATCGGGTTTTCGCCAAGGCTACCCCCACCCTTTTTGCTTTTTGTTTGTTTTTTCTTTTCTTTCTTTTTTCTCTTTTTTTTTTAGGTGCCCTTTCGGGTTTTCACCCAAGGAACAATGGAAAAGCTCGACCCTGATTGACTCAGGAGTGTGAGTTGAAGATTTCTGGTATCAGTAAAATGTGCTTCCCTTATAAGTTTAGGTAAAGGCATTATAGACATCACTTGCCAGTGATTAGCGAACCTCCTAATAGAAATACAGCAAGTGACGAAAGTCAGGACTTTGGACTTTTGTAATGAGGTCAGGTGGGGTGTTTTCAAGAAAAGTTGAAGCTTGAAAACAAAGATTTGAAGAGGTGTGAAATAACCTGAGATTGCAATCGTTTTGAAATGATTTCCAATTTTGAACAAAACTGAGAAAAATTTGCCCTAGTGCAGGGCCTGGCGGATTTTCTCTTTTTGCATTTTCCATTGCATTTTCCTTATTTTCGCATTTTCTTTAGAAAACTAAATTTACCCCAGTGTGGGGTTTTTCTCTCTTCTTTTTTTTTATCATCTCTTTCACAATAAATTTGCCCCAGTATGGGGTTTGTAATCCTCAGGGGTTCCCAAACGAAAGTTATTAGTCTGATAGCTCAAAAGGGACGACTAGAGGTTGAATGTTTCAAATGGAAAAGAAAATGGTCTGACTTGCATTTCATCATTTGCACGAATTTCTAAAAGAAGTTTTGCATAATCAAATGAAGAACTTCTTGAACATGTCTGAGTTGATAGGTTGAGGAAATGTTCGTCCATCCATCTCTGCTAAAATAAGTGCTCCACCAGGTAACACTTTTTAAACAATGAATAGCCCTTGCCAATTCGGAGCAAATTTGCCTTTGGCCTCATCTTGCACTGGCAAAATCCATTTCAGCACTTTGTCGCCTTCCTCAAATGTACGCAAATGGACCTTCTTGTTATAGGCCCGGGCCATACGTTTTTGGTAACATTGACCGTGACAAATAGCATTAAGCCGTTTTTCATCAATCAAAGATAGTTGCTCATGACGCTGCTTTATCCAATCAGCCTCTTCCAACTTGGTTTCCATTAGAATACGCAATGAGGGGATTTCGACCTCGGCAGGTAGCACAGCTTCCATTCCATACTTGAGCGAGTAGGGTGTTGCTCTAGTTGATATTCGGATAGAAGTCCGATACGCCATTAGTGCGTAAGGAAGTTTTTCATGCCAGTCACGATGCTTTTCAGTCATCTTGCGAATGATCTTCTTCAAATTCTTGTTTGCGGCCTCCACGGCTCCGTTCATCTGCGGTCTGTAGATGGCAGAGTTGCGATGTCTGATTTTGAACTGTTCGCATAGCCCGTCCACCATGTCATTGTTGAGATTCTTGGCATTGTTTGTAATCAATGTTTCTGGCACCCCAAACCGGCATATGATGTGATCTCTTAAGAAATTTGCCACCACCTTCTTTGCACGTGCTTGAATGATTCCGCTTCGACCCACTTGGTGAAGTACTCAATTGCTACCAATATAAATCGATGCCCATTTGAAGCAGGAGGGTCAATTGTGCCAATCACATCCATACCTCACATCGAGCAGGGCCATGGGCAATCATACTGTGCAACTCGGTGGGAGGAGCGCGTATGATGTCACCATGCATTTGACATTTAATACATCTCTGGACAAAATCTATGCTGTCGCGCCCCACTTTTTGAGTAGTGAATGTAGTGTGTGGGATATGTATGTGAACGTGTGTGAAAATGAAAATAAAATGCCGTGGGATTGTGAAATGCGACGGTTTGGCCAAACAAAGTTCAAAAAGGGTTTTTGAATGGAAAATGGAGTCGCCACTTGGTATAGAGTTAGGGTGTACCAAGTCACCCAAAAATGATTTTTGGAAAGAAAAGCAAACAAACCCTTTTTAAAGAACTTTTAGGTCTACGTAACCAAAAAAAGGGATCGGGGGTCACATTTGATAAGGGAGAAGGCAAAGGCAAAGCCAAGGCACTCCCTTACCCTAGCCAAAGCTAGTTGCGTGACTTAGCCCTTCTTTTCCTAATTTTTCTACCCAAAGTATGTGTTGCATGTTGGATATGACTAATGGATATGAAAAAAATGCAATCCTAAATCTAAAATGTCTCGTACGAGGTTTTTTGGTCCCAATCACATGAGTTGTGATGGCCAATAAGGAAAACTCTCATAGAGGTCACAGGTAATGCAAATGAAGACCCAAATATGAATGCAAGTGTGAAAATGTAAGAGTAATGCAAAAATAAAATAGTGATGCAGCAAGAGTTTTCCTGTAATTTCGCACATTCTGCTGCAAACTCGCAGCTCATCCCATACAGACAACTACCATACCAAAATTCAAATAAAACCCATCAAAACAAACTCACATAAACTGCAAGACTTCTATCCCACCAAACGGGTGCTCTAACCAAACTTCTATCCCAGGTCCAATCCACGCATAAACACCCATCATCAAGCAAGTTTCTCTCTTTTAGGGAAAGGAAACAGGTTCTGGGATCAAAACCCATCAACAAATAACCATCAGATAGCATGGAAACAAATAACCAGCAAAAGAGGCTATTTTAGACTGTAGAATGCAAAGGAAAGCATAAGGGAACTACAGCAAGCTTCTTCACCAAGAGACGGAAAACACTTCCCAGCATGAAAACTCAATCATCAGAGAAAACTTAACAGAAAAAAGAAAATGGAAGCCCTTACAGTTCTTGCTCTCCTTTTCGATGAAGATTTGCGACTGAAGATGGCATGGTGGAATGACAACAGCTTCTTATGAGAGTCAGCAGCCTCAATAGCTTCATGGTTTGCCGAGGAAACAGCATCAGATCTCGTCTTCCACCCCTTGCTCTTCCGTTCACCCTCTCAGTCTTTTTTCTTCTCCGTCGCTTTTCTGGTTTTCTTGCTCCGCTCCTTCTCCGTTTGGCCGCCACCCTCTATTTCCAAACCCCAGCCGCTGTCTAGCCTCTCTCGATTTTTCTAGCTTTCTTATCCTGAACCCTAGCCGCCCTCAGCTTTTCCTTAGCTTTTCCTAGCTTTTTTTTTTGTTCCTGTCTTTTTTGTTCCTCCCTTTGGCTTGCGGTTGTTTTGCATTTTAAAGGCACCTCAAAAGACTAAACCTAATATGAAAGGCCAAGATTTCAAATCCCAAAGTAGGCTTATGTGTCTTATTCTTGTCCCTTTGATTGGCTTTTTCTTTTTTTCCTTTTTTTCAAAAATTTAGTGTAAAAAACTCTTAATTCAATTAAAGTAAGACAAGAGACACGAATCAAAACAAAAATAAAATCAAATAAAATAAAAACCTAAAATCGAAACAAATAAAATAAAAATTAAATTAATTAAATGAATAAAGTTTGAAATCAAAATTTGGTGTCTACAATACATTCTAAATACAGATAAGAAAACACTAAAGTAGACCACTAAAAGCAAGCATATATACTCCAAAAAACATGACTTCTATTTTAAGTTCAAAATAGAAGTCATCTCTAAGAAATCCCCACAAGCATCTTGATATGATAAAAAGGAATCAATCCAAGAAAATGATTAAGAAATGTAGGCCACTAACTCTCACTCCTCCTCGGCTATTTGCCCCTTCTCACTGACATAGATACCATCAAGGAACTTCCGGATATCTTTGTTCTTCACATGGCATTTCTGTCCACAATAAGAAAAGGTTGTATATTAGCTATTCAGCCAGATGAACTACATTTTAAAGACAAGTGACAAGGAACAAAACTTGTAGATTCAAATATCATAAATATGGCACAGAGTGTCTCTTACTTGGTTTATCAGGGTAGCAGATCGGGAAACAAGCTCAATGTCATTGCCATCCAACACCAATTCGTCCTTAACCTTCTCAGACTAGATAACAGTGACTTCTTCAAGCATATCCACCTTCCTCATCTAATGCAGAAAACATCACACATTACAAAATATTTCCCTATCAGAAAACATCACATATTTTTTTGGTTCTGATATAACATTTAAGGGACTAACTGCAAGTAATTAATTATAATTCATGACTAACATATGAAAACAAATAGAGTATATCGCTCAAATATTGCAATTTGACTTCGAAATCAATTCTCATGCTTTCTTGACAAATCCAACACGGTTAGTTTATCTTCCATTTTAGAGATAATTTCAGAAATCTCTCTTTAAGGTTTCTAACAACTCTCTTTAAGGTTTATTAAACTTACATTATACGTAAGAAAGATATATGTATATGTATAATCCTCTCTGTCTTTGTCTCTGTCTCCGTCTGCTGTGATTTCAGCAGCTGACTTTTGTGCATACCAAACACATAACTAAACTTACAACCAATTTATTAGCCAACTCCTGACTTTGACTGGCTAATAAATTAAATTAAAGAGTTCCAATGGTAGCAGCAATCAGTTGAATTGAAGCTGTCACAAAATGATCGAAGCAGGTTTTGATAACTACCCCTTCCATAACTAAAGGAAAAATATCCAAGAGCCTACCAATACCTTACTAACACTTGTACAAATAGCCACTTAACAAGACTACAAAAGAGTCCTTGCCTTGATATCAGAGGCCTATCTCTTTCTTTATTTTAATGCCTTCTCTCTGTCAAACATTGTCTTAATTGCAACATTCTTTCCCTACATTTCTTATCCACTTCCATTTGATAACAAATTTAATTCGTGATCATGTCATTGTCATGCATCATCATTGTAGGAAGACCTTTCATATATTGGCTTTAATTCTTCTTTTAAGCCTATAGATTATCGCTGAAACGAATAGAAAAATACCTTGTCCGCTGCTAGATGTTAGGAGTACATAATATAGATGCTGACTTCCCAATGGCTTCTCGTCACTCATCAGGATAACATTAACAAACTACCACTAAGGACCGACGTTGTCTTAGTCGTGTGCACTTTGGAATCTTTTACAGCATCAATACTATCTTCTACTTTGGAATCTTTTTTCAGATGCCAACACCACCAGCATCCACTCCTCAACCACCGGAACTTCTGCAGCAACCACCACCATCATCCTTTCCTCCTATGCCAACAACCACAGCTTCCACCGCCTCATCGTCCGTCGTTGTTCCACCACCCATCACTGCCACCACCTCCATCTCTTCACTCCCTTCCACAACCACATCACCTCCTCTACCTTCTTTACCTTCTCCTTCCCAAAACCCTCAACCCTCAACATCCACCCTCAACCCCCAAATCACCAATTGACACAAAAATAATTACCCAAAAAGAACTCAAAATCAGACAAAAGTAAACAAAATGAAATTAGAGAAAAATTGGTGGATGGTTTACCAAGGCGAGAGTGCTGGTGCCAGAGTAGGGTCCAGGAGGAGGCGACATTTGCCGCTGATCGCTGAAATCCAAGAAAGAATAAGTGCAGATGCTGCGAATACCGCCCTAAATCTAAGGTATCTCTCAGACTCAGAGCCCTAATTTTCGTCGGACACCAGTTTGGATATTAGAAATGTTGGGGAGATCGGCCAGGGCTTCCCCTAGCTTCTGCATTATTCAGTAAGACAGAGGACAGGAGAGTGGCCGAGAGAGGCGGAGGGCATAAATTGGTAAGAAAATTCTGCGGGGAAAGCAAAATTTTGGCCAAGAGTTTTGAGAGAGAGTTTGCCGAGAGAGAGAGAGAGAGAGTTTGTGAGAGAGATAAGAAGAAGCAAAATTTCACGAGGAGGCAAAATGAAGTTTTGAGATTTCACTTAAGTGTTTTGGCAAAGAATCTTCCGCCAAAATTAAACCACGTCGTTTTGTGTTTTAATTTTTCTTGATGTATCTCACATTTTCACAAGTGTTATGATAGAGAGCCTAAAGATACATTATTATTTTTATATCAGATAAAATAAAATAAATTAGAGCATATATTATTAAGTTGTTAATAAGTGTCATAATAGAAATGCTATAATGACATAAACCAGTAAGTGTCTTTATAGACATGTCAGAAAAGGCCATTTTTGTTGTAGTGATCCTTTTTCTATTTTGGATAGTTTGACACAGAATCTGGACTTGCAGTTTTCGACTCTAGGAGGTGATGGCAGCAGATCTGTGGGATCTTCTGTGAGGATTCATGTTTTTATTTTTAAAATAATTATTTTTATAATTATTTATCCTAAAATTAGTTAATTATATTATCGTTACATGAATTGCTTTTAAATTTCGCTTTATCGCGGGCGAATCGGAAGTTCGCGCATTTCGCATTGAAACGACTAAGTGGAGATTTGAGAAATTTATATTAGACTACGAAGAGTGAATAATGATAGTGTTAAAGGAATTACATTTGAGGATTAGTGCACAAGTGAAACAAACAAGAGAAAAAAGTGGTAGTACGGGACACTATTCGCGTACTATTCAAAGTTGACCTTGGACACTTTTTTGCACCTTTTTCCCTACAATCTTCCAAGGGAAGATTCACAACACAAACCCTTCTCTCTCTCCCCTCTCTTGGTCGGCCGAACAGCAAAGGAAAAGAAGAGAAGAAAGCACTCTTCATTTCACACCATTTTTGCTTCCATTTCCCTCGCAAATCTTCACCCAACTCACATACTACTTGGAGGTTTGTACTAGGTTGGAGAAAGACATCATCTAGTGGAGTTTCTTGGAGGTTTTGTGGTGAGAAATTTTTGGTTTCCTCAAGGGTTCAAGAGGTATCTTCCATCTCCTTCATATCTTTCCATTTTCTTCAAGAATGAAGCTTAGATTGCATGGGTTTGCAACCCTAAGCAAGAAATACGTAGACGACTTGAGAAAAATCATTTATGTTGCTTTAACCACTAAGCTAGCGGTGTTGAGGTGGATTATAGGTAGCTGCCTTGAGGATTAAAGTGCTTGATTGTTGTGTTTATGTGTTAAATGAGTGGAACTACGGTTAGAAATGGAGAGAAAATTGAGAAATGGGTGAGACTAGAGCTGGCCGAAATTCTGTCCATTGTTGCTCTGTTTTAATTCAAATTTTTGGTGTTTGTATGGCTGTGAAATTGATGGATATATGTGGCATATCGTGTGTACAAAGTGTCTTCAAAAAATCATTTTAATTGGTTGCTCAAAACTAAGGTTTCCGAAAGTGGAAGAAATCTGAAAATGGTGTTTAGGAGAGCCGAACAGTAGTTGTTTGCCTGAACATATCTCTCTGTAAAAAAATCAAAATTGAGTGCCGTTAGCGGCATTAAAAACTAGACATTCATAGCTTTCTAACGGTATAAAATTCACTTGCTAGTTCGAACCGAGTGAACTATAGGGATTCAACAAAGTTGACTGTCCTGTTCTGATTGTCTGTCCGAGAGGAATGGAGAAGCTGCATCTTGTGGCTCTATTTTCTCTCACTTGTGAACCGATTTTGGAAATGTCTTCTCCTGATGAAATGTATCATTTTGAACCTAGTTTCCAACTCCATAAACTATTCTTAATTTGAACTTGTATTGAGTGAGATGTGGCCTTATTTTGAAAGTGCGACAAAACTGGAAACTATAAAGTTTTTTCCTTCTTTCTGGCCGAATGGTTAGATTTGTTCTGGGATGTTTTGCTTCGAAAATTTTGGTGTCAATTACCCACCAATTGCTTATTAAATGTTTCTAGAACTTTGGTTTCAAAAATGGATCGAATTGGGGCTGATTTCATTGTGCAAAACGTTTGAAAAGGAAAGAAAAGCAAGAGGGCAGATTAGCCTTGAAACATTTTATGAACTTTGGTCATTTTGTTAACTGCCTTCCCACATCAATTTTTGCATGAAATTTGATAGAGAGGTAGTCCATATATGGATGGTTAAGTGTACCAAATTTGGTGAAATTTTCAATGCCATTTCGATACCCAAATAACGCCCCAAATGTGGCTCTTCAAATCTAGAAAATTTCTGATCAGTGTTCAAATTTCAGCCAACTTTAAGCTGCTATATCTCGATGCCCAAAACTCTAAATTTAGTTCTGTTTATTGTGTTTGAAACCTTGTCTGAAACTCTTATTGTGTTACAAATTTCAGAGCATGATTTGCTTTCTGTGAATTATGCCGAATTTCCAAAGATTGCTGAAAAACAAGACTGGTTCAAACCTGTCTTCTAGGAACTGAAACTTTGAGCTGAAAAATGAATGCCTTCCGTTTAGAATCTTGGAAAACTGTCTTGTAGGAATTTTTAGTACTTCGAATCTAGTTTGCAACGGTATAAATTTTTCTATTTTTGGACCTACCAAGTGCAATATCTGATTTTTCTAAATTTGACGCGTTAAAATGAAATTTTCCGACTTGTTGGGAAATGAGTTTTTGGAAACTTTTACCTATCCTTTGATATTGATTGATCATTTTAAACTCGATTTCATGGAGGAAATCAGTTTCTCTTGTGTTATTAAATCCTCACTTTTGAATCTCGATTTTCGAGAGATTGAGGAATTTTG
>NW_020864474.1:0-23050 GCF_003713205.1 Coffea eugenioides | reverse complement strand
TGGAAATACCGACCCAGTTGACGGAGAGTCATCGCAGGGAGGTATACGAATGACCCGGGCAAAGCAAGTGGAACTTACCTCCTGAGAGCTACCATATCATTGAATTGTTTCTGTTTACATTTCATTAAAATTGTTAATTACTCGCACTTATCAATTGACCTGTTAATTGGGCTTGCTACTTGGACTATGTGCTTGTATGTGTGATCTTGGCCTCACGAGCGTTTTGCTCACCTGTAGTTTTGTTTTTCTTAACAGGAAAGGATCGGAAGTAAATCTCGGAGAAACCCCTTTTGAATGTACCTTTGTATTAGAGTTTTCAATGTACTTGGCTAGACTCTGGATTATTGCATATTTTGAGGATTTGATGTAATTTTTAGAAATTCGATGTAAGGATTGGATAATTGTTATATATAGTTAAGTTTGAAAGTTTTTCGCACCTTCTTACTCATATCATCGTGATGGTGGGTATTTCATTAAGCTTGAACGGGATTTGTCTTTAGTCCTGGCAAGAGTTGGGCAAGCGTCCCGCAGACACCCTTTGGTTCGCCTTAGGGAGAAATGGGGGCATCACATGTACAGAGTCCAATTCAGGAAAGTGCTGAGGAGGATCCGAGGAGGACCCTGAGGAGGAGGTTCCACCTGATAGCCCCTGAGGACTAGACTTAGAGTGACTGACCTTTTGACTTTTGTAGTTGGAAATAGTTGGGGTGATGCTAGTGCCAAAGTTATTGTATTTTGGTTAACTGTGTGGCCTACTTTTGAGACACTTGACTTTACTTTAGTCGTGCAAGACTAAAAGTACCTTTATGGCACCTGTGTGTCATATTTTTGTAATTTTTTCATGACTTGTTAATTGAATGAATTTTAAAGTGTAAATACATGTTAATTATTGTTATCTCTGATGTTTTCGTGATTGGCTCTTGTTTTAAGAAATTTCTCGCGTGATCACTTTTGTTTCTTGCACTATGCACCACTAGAATTATGGACGGACGAAAGAGTGGACAAGATCGTGGGCGAGGGTCTTGGCAAGCCCAAACTAAAGGGATGATCAGGGATCGACAATTGGGCCGACTCAGAGACAAGAAAATTTAAAGGGTAATCAAGTGACTACTGCCATTAATAGGATGACTGGTATCCTTGAGCGGTTAGCCAAGAGACAGGATCCAGGGCTACTTAACCAGCCCGGGAGCTAGGATAGAGGGGAAGATAGGGTTTTGGAGAGGTTCCTGAAGTTTAAACCGCCTAAGTTCACTGGAGAACCTAACCCTAAGGTAGCAGAGAACTGGTTGGAGAGGATGACCAACATATTCGCCTCCTTAGACTATACCAAAGATAGGCGAGTGAATTTTACTGCTTTCCAATTTGAGGGAGTAGCACATACTTGGTGGGACGTAATAAAGGGAAAGTGGGAGAGAGCCCAAACCCCTTGGACTTGGGAGAATTTCACGAGGGAATTCAACGAGAAATTCCTTCCGCCTCTGATCCAAGAGAAACGAGAGGAGGAGTTTATAAAGTTGAAACAAGAAAATCTTTTGTAGCCGAGTATGAAGGAAAATTTACTGAACTTTCTAAGTACGCTCCGGAATTTGTGACCAACGCGCGGAAGAGGATAACACGTTTTGTACAAAGGTTTAATGTAGAAATCCAGGAGGGTTTGGCTGCGGCCCAAATCTCTACGTTTACTGAGACTTTAGAGAAAGCGCAAAGAGTTGAGAGCGCGAGAATGCAAGTTAGGGATTTTCACAATAAGAAAAGGAACTTTTCTAGCCATACTTCTGGACAGGCTAGTAAAAGTACCCCACCTTTCAAGATGGAAAGAGGAATGGGAGGAGTAAGGACTGCTGGAGATTCAAGGGGAGTTTTATCCAGAGGAGGTCATAGTGGGCCAGTTCAAGCAAGAGAAGTGCCTTCCAGTGGTTCGGCAGTGACACCTCAAGTTAACTGTGGTTACTGTGGTAAACCAAACCATTCGGAGAATGAGTGTTGGAAGAAGTCGGAAAAGTGTTTGTTCTGTGGTAGTGCCGAGCACCAACTCGCGAATTGTCCAAATAAGTTGAAGGTAGGAGGTAGCACTCAAAGGTCAGAGAAGTTAACCTCTAAGCAGACTAATGCTGGAGGGAGTCGACCAAAGGTACCTGCTAGGGTTTATGCATTGGACTACCAACAGATCCCCGATGCGACTGAGGTGGTTGAAGGTACGATCCCTATTTTTCACCGTTTAGCTAAGGTTTTAATTAACCCAAGTGCAACGCATTCTTTTGTAAATCCTAATTTCGTGAGTGGAATAGATTTGAAGCCAATTAAGTTACCTTATGATTTAGAGATTAGAACACCTACTAGGGATCAAAGTTTACTAGCTAATTTGGTGTATAAGGATTGTGAGAATAGGTTGGAGAACGAAAATTACTGACCGATCCGATGGGCTTGGCGATTAAGGGGTAAGATGTGATCCTAGCAATGGACTGGTTAGCCCGTTATAATGCTGAGTTGAACTGTAAGACGAAAACAGTAGAATTGTGCATTCCGAGAGAGGCAACCCTGAAATTGGATGTAAGGAGTAGATTAGCCTCATCTGCACTTATTTCAGGGATGCAAGCTAGGAAAATATTAAGTAAGGGAGTTCAGGGATATCTGGCTTTCCTTATCAATACCCCTAGTGATAAAGTGAAATTAGAAGACATGCCTGTAGTGAAGGAGTATCCAGATGTCTTTCCCAAAGAGTTAGAGTCTTGCCCCCGGAAAGAAATATAGCCTTTCAGATTGATGTAATTCCGGGAGTAGCACCTATCTCTAAGACACCGTATAGAATGGCTCCAGCTGAATTGAAAGAGTTAAAATTACAATTACAGGATCTACTGGAGCGGGGTTTTATAAAGGCGAATGATTCACCGTGGGGAGTCCTGGTCTTATTTGTCAAGAAGAAAGATGGGAGTTTAAAACTGTACATAGATTATCAAGTCTTGAATTATGTCACTATTAAGAATAAGTATCAATTGCCCCACGTTGATGAATTGTTTGACCAATTTCAAGGGGCGGTAGTATTTTTCAAGTTGGATCTTAAACAAGGTTACTACCAGTTAAGGATTTTGAAAAAAGATATACCCAAAATTGCTTTTAACTCGAGGTATGGATACTTTGAGTTTGTCGTAATACCATTTGGATTGACTAATGCACCTGCTGCTTTTATGGATTTAATGCACAGGGTCTTTAAGCTTTATCTGGACCAATTTGTGGTAGTATTCATTGATGACATACTAGTGTACTCTAAGACTGAAGAGGATCACGCGAAACATTTGAGAATTATTCTACAAACTTTGAGGGAACTTCACTTGTATGCTAAGCTCATCAAGTGTGAATTTTGGTTGAAAGAAGTGACATTTTTGGGTCATATAATTGTTCTAAGGATGAGATTAAAGTGGATCCAGCCAAAGTTGAAGAGGTTTCTAAATGAAAGCGACCGAAAAATCCTATTGAAATTCAAAGTTTTATAGGATTAGCAGGGTATTACCGGAGATTCATCAAAAATTTTTCTAGGAATGCTGGACCCATGACTGAGTTAACCAAGAAAAGTGGAAAGTTTATATGGTGTTCTAGGTGTGAAGAGAGTTTCCAAGAGTTAAAGAGACGTTTGACAAGAGCACCCGTATTAGCTCTACTGAATGGGAAGGATAGCTTTGTAGTTTACACAGATGCTTCCAAGGAAGGTTTGAGATGTGTATTAATGCAAAATGAGAAAGTGATAGCGTATGCCTCTAGGAAATTAAAGCCGCACGAAGGAAATTACCAGACTCATGATTTGGAGTTAGCGGTTGTAGTGTTTACTTTAAAGAAATGGAGGCATTACTTTTATGGAATAACGTTTGAGGGTTTTACTGACCACAAGAGTTTTAACTATTTGTTTTCTTAAAATGAGCTCAATTTGAGACAACGTAGGTGGATGGAATTTTTGGAAAACTATGATTGCATGATAAAGTACCATCCAGGGAAAGCCAATGTAGTGGCCGATACTTTGAGTTGTCAAGTACAAGTGGCGGGATTGATGATTAAAGAAATGCACTTGTTGGAGGAGGTTAGTGTGTGGAACCCTAGACTCGAACCGAGGAAAGTAATCTTTGGGAATATTGTCGTGAATTTCACTTTATTGGAATGTATCAAAGAGACTCAGGAAAAGGACACTGAAGTACAGAAGTGGTTGGAAAAAGTTAAAAAGGGAGAAAAGTCGAATTTTAACTTGGAAACGAATGGTATATTGAGGTTTCATAATCGGATAGTAGTGCCAAAGGATGAAGGGCTTAAAAATAAAATTTTGGAAGAGGCACACCGATCGAAGTTTACGGTACACCCTGGAGGGAATAAAATGTACCAAGACTTGAAGGGTTTGTATTGGTAGGAGAGCATGAAAAAGGAAATTGCCCAATTTGTCCAGACCTGTTTGATTTATCAACAGGTTAAAGCTGAACATCAGAAACCATCAGGACTTTTGCAACCTTTAGAGATACCAGAGCAGAAACGAAAAAATATCACCATGGATTTTGTATCAGGGTTACCTAGGACACAAAGAGGTCATGATGCCATTTGGGTGATAGTGGATAGATTGACCAAATCGACTCATTTGCTGTCAATTAGTATGAAATACCCGTTGGAGAAGTTAGCTATGTGACAGCCCCACCTTCCCCTAAGGCGAACCAAAGAGGTTAGCGGACTGCCTGCCCAGCTCTCGCCAGGACTAACGGTGCAGTATAGAGCGATCTACCACGTTCCGGAACTTATAACGCGCGCAAATAAGGCAAAAGGGCAAAATAACCCAAAATAAAAGAAATGAAATCCGGAGTCGGCCATGAATAGTAACCGACCCGTCAGAACCCAACCGAAATAGCTAACAAACATTCACATCTGAACTTTAGCAATTACAATCCAAAAGGACATACAAAAGTTTTCAAAAGTTGATACATATACACGGTTTGCCAAATCAGAAGAGAAAACGCCCCAAAAGTACACTTAGGGTTTTAAGCCATGAGCTATACAAAAGATATGTTCGACTAGCTCAGTTTGGCAGCCATTTGTCAAATCCAGACCAAAAGTGATTATTTTCCTGTAAGGAAAACAAAAGGGACAGAAAGGGGTGAGCTTGCGCTCAATGAGGTACCAAACATATAGCAGAAAAATCATGGCATTCCACATTTTACAAATCAGATACACATGCCAGATGTAAAGCAAAGGAACCAATGATTCAAATCAGAAGGATACGGGTGGCTCTCAGGAGCCAAATTTCCAGCGCAGTACTTGATCCAAACCGGTTGACTCTCCGTCAACGTATATAGAACCAAACGTCCGTAGACCCCTCTTTACACCGAATTCCGTCCACCAAACACCCCTTTACCGGGCCCGCTCACCGTAACCGAACAGAAATGGTAATACTCGAGTATACCCGGAATCAAGGGTCTCAATACCCAAAATCCCCGAACAGACTACCGTGGTTCGTTATCTAATCGTCCAGGCCCTTGCCGGCCCGACTCGAATAACTTAGCCACAGGATTGAGCTCATAGGTCATAGAAATCCGAACAGATGCAGACACAGATAACAGATTCAAATTTTGCATAGTAAATTGGCATATGAACAGACTAGAGAACGAGTGTGATAAAGTACACCCTCGTCTCGAACAAATAAACAGATTGCAGAGCAGAAATCAAGTTAAACAGCAATGGAGGGGAGTGGTACACTCACCGATTCAACTTCAAAAGTTTCACTTCAGATTGGCCTTAATTGCCAAGAAACCCTAAAATAATCAAAATAAACCAATTGAAGGTTTTACTTCCAGAATCGAGTAAACAGAATGCACATGTGAGGCTCGACTACTAGTCGTATACCTCGCCAAATAATTACTAATGCAAGGGTGCAAAACATGATTTTCTTGGAAACGAAAAGGTAGCATGAAGACTTAGGCGCAAACAACCCAAAAGCCTTTCATTTCCCCCAAAAGGCAAATTCAATTTAAAGAAACCAAACGGCCTAGAAAATCGGGCAGCACCTCCCCTATAATTCTTACTTTTCCAGCCATTAAGGCTTCATTATTTCCTCAAATCAGTCCCAACATTTCACACAAAAGTCATCTCATTGCCCAAAAGCCGCTCACTAGGCTCAAAGTAATACAAGTACAAAAATTAGCTAGGAAATGACCGGAATAAGAGTGAGCCCTAAACATGCAAACAAGAACATGGAGACTCGATAACGAGTCATAAAGCCATACCAATCTTAACCCTAATAGGGTTTCATATGCATAGACAAGCATAATAGCAAACCAGAAATTCAAGACATGGAACTCATTTGTCCCAACACAAAAACAGTTTTTGGCCTCCAAAAGCGGTAATGGCACAAAATGCACTACGCTTATCGGATGAGGGCGTAAGACCCACCATCTCGAAGCTAAAAGACAGGGCTACAACAATGTAGAAGGCCACTCAGTCCAGATCCTAGCACAACTAGGCCAAAAATGCCAAATACTATACCAGAATTACCAAAACAGGTTTGCAAAACACACAAAACTGTAATGAACACAACTTAGTCCATACAGGTCCAAATGTGGAAATTCCAAAGGCATAGGTTAGCTAAGACACCTAGCTACATTTCATCAGAAGACACCAACTTCAAAATCCAAACCAATTCCAGTCAAAACAGGCAATTACTATCGCAGTTCGGACATTCTGTGCACCAAAAACAGCAACAGTAAAAACGGCATAACTCACTCTACACGAGTCCAATTGCCCTGAAATTTTGCAGGCACACTAAACTCATCAATACCTACAACTTTCATGTTTTGAGCAAAGTCCAATTCGGCCTTTAGCTATGACCTAAAATTTCGGACAGAATAGGGGTTCAAGAACCCTAACTTTTCACATTTCATTCCAAATCCACAATTGATTGCATTTAACAACAATTCACACCTACTAGAGCTAAAGCCCCTTATTACCAAGCATCATACTAGTCCACAACATCAAAATCATATGAAACCAGAAAATTCCTCATAAAATGGAAAACTTCACCAAATCAAGCCAAACCAAGAAATAAATCATATAATCCATCACTTTAGCCACTTCTAAGCCAAACATAAGCATCATTAGATGTAGTAGGGTGTTCAAGCATCACTTACCAAGAAATTTAGAGAGATAGAGAGGTTGGCCACCTTAGAGCTTCAAAACAACTTCACCAAGTCACTTACTAGCACCTAATGGAGTGATTTTATGGAGCAAATCTAAGTTTAATTGGTTGGAATGGAAGATTGAGATAGTTTGAAGCTTGTAAATTGAAGAAGTTTTTCTTCCTTGTCCAAGAGAGAGAATCGGCCAACAAGAGGTAAGAAAGAATGAATTTTTAGGCAATTTTTGAGATATTTAATCCATGATAAGAAAAGTCAAAAATGTCCAACAAGTGGACCAATCACATAGTGCCACTTGGCACTTCATTTAATGCCTTCCTATCACTTGGTTCCTCTCACATCAATGCCATGTCACCCTCTACTTATCTCTTAACACCCGATAAATTTCCACCAGTATCCGAAACTTAACCTTATTGGCCGAATTTTTCCGTACTTTTCGCACTAGTGGGTCCCACGTCCAAAATATATTCTTAATTTTCTAAAAACTCACCAATACTAGAAAAATCATTTAAAAACTATAATTACTCATAAAATCTACCAGAAAAATATTCCTAGGCCCGAAAATGCAGAAAACATGCAATTAAGGGGGAAATAAACCCTAGGAAAAATATTAGGGTTTTTACGGGTTCTCACACTCTCCCCCTCTTAAAAGAATTTCGTCCTCGAAATTTCTCACCAACGGAATCTATCAAATCTAAAGTACCCAACGGACTATACCTTCTCCATCCTCAGACGAGTCAGGGACCTGATGCTGCTCTAGAGAATATACCCGAGCCGGTACTTTCGCTCCGGTCCCTTCTCCTTTCGACTGTCCAGGGTTGGTCTTAGCTGGTTGCTGAGAATTAGTCTTGGTGGGTGGCGGAGTCCCTCTCCCTTCGCGCAGTCGTGCTGGACAATTAGCAATTCGATGTTCGGCGCTACCACAGCGCAGGCATTTTCCTTCTTTCTTCCAACAATTTGCCTCCGTGTGCTTTGGCCCTCCGCAATATCCACAGGGACCTCGAGTAGCAGTGACCGATCCTCTCGGTGAGACACCACTGGCCACCCCCGATTGTCGTACTCCCCCGTTCCCTTTTCCACTCTTAGAGGGTGTGCTCTTATCTTCCTGTTCTGAGCTGCTCCCAGGAAAGCCTCTTTTCTTGGTTTGGAAGTTTCTAACTTGTAGCCTCGCATCTTCAACCCGTTGAGCTTTCTCCACCGCGTCACTAAAGGTACCAAGTTGAGCTACAGCCAAATCCTTTTGAATTTCAACATTTAGCCCCTGTAAAAAACGCCTTATCCGTCTTTGTTCGGTTATGATCAGTTCAGGCGCAAACTTAGACAACCGAGTGAATTGACTCTCATACTCGGCTACAGTTTGTGTTCCCTGGCGAAGCCGAATGAATTCATCTTCCTTCTTTTCTTGGATGAGAGGAGGGAAAAACTTGGCATTAAATTCTCTCATAAAGTTCGCCCACGTCCTCGGGGTTTGTTCTCTTTCCCATTTCATTCGAATGACATTCCACCAGGAACGGGCGGCTCCCTCTAGTTGGAAGACAGCAAATGTCACCTGTCTCTCTTCGGTATAGTGTAAGGCAGCGAAAATATCAATCATCTTCTCCATCCACTTCTCAGCTACATCAGGATCAGGGCCTCCAAGAAATTTGGGTGGGGAGAACTTCTGAAATCTCTCAAGGGCTCTATCCTCGCCCTCCATGTGATTACCAGGATTTCCAGGGTTGTGGTTAGGGTTTTGACCTTGTTGGTGCACCACTTGGGCTAGTAAATCAGTCATTTGCTGCATAGCCGCAGCTATTTGGACATTGGGGTCAACCCTAGGGTCAGGGTTTGGTCCAGATGAGGTTTCCCCAATACCCCTTTCAGGCGTAGGTTGCCTATTGCCACGCCCACGGCCCCGTCCACTACGAGTGCCTTCCATAAGTTTCACTCGGTCTAGGCAAGAATGCTAAACCAAAGCAGTATCAAAGCATGTAAGTAATACGCAAAACTTTCACATTAACACACATTTATACATTGCAAACATGATCACAACATATATATACAAGTCGGTCAAAATTAAGCCACACACATATATACAGCCAGTTAAGTCAGGTACAAACATAAACGATCCACCGAGGAATGGCCTTTCTAGTTCAACAAATCCTTTCTAACCTAGGCCCTCACATCTTTCGTATCCGGGCGCAAGAATCCCATCTAAGATAATTCACAACTCGAGCCGGCCGGTCCCAAGAGTAAACCATCTTTATTAAGGATTCCTACCCGACATACATACCTAGCTTCCTCGAGTCCCATGATAATGATTCGTACACTTATCACATGCCCGGTTCATAACTTACGCTCAAACGAGCACTTAGACATATTCATGAAATTAGGACCACAACACCACTTGGCCCAGTCTCACTCCGCGCAGAGACCACGCGAAGTGGCTCTGATACCACCTGTGACAGCCCCACCTTCCCCTAAGGCGAACCAAAGAGGTTAGCGGACTGCCTGCCCAGCTCTCGCCAGGACTAACGGTGCAGTATAGAGCGATCTACCACGTTCCGGAACTTATAACGCGCGCAAATAAGGCAAAAGGGCAAAATAACCCAAAATAAAAGAAATGAAATCCGGAGTCGGCCATGAATAGTAACCGACCCGTCAGAACCCAACCGAAATAGCTAACAAACATTCACATCTGAACTTTAGCAATTACAATCCAAAAGGACATACAAAAGTTTTCAAAAGTTGATACATATACACGGTTTGCCAAATCAGAAGAGAAAACGCCCCAAAAGTACACTTAGGGTTTTAAGCCATGAGCTATACAAAAGATATGTTCGACTAGCTCAGTTTGGCAGCCATTTGTCAAATCCAGACCAAAAGTGATTATTTTCCTGTAAGGAAAACAAAAGGGACAGAAAGGGGTGAGCTTGCGCTCAATGAGATACCAAACATATAGCAGAAAAATCATGGCATTCCACATTTTACAAATCAGATACACAAGCCAGATGTAAAGCAAAGGAACCAATGATTCAAATCAGAAGGATACGGGTGGCTCTCAGGAGCCAAATTTCCAGCGCAGTACTTGATCCAAACCGGTTGACTCTCCGTCAACGTATATAGAACCAAACGTCCGTAGACCCCTCTTTACACCGAATTCCGTCCACCAAACACCCCTTTACCGGGCCCGCTCACCGTAACCGAACAGAAATGGTAATACTCGAGTATACCCGGAATCAAGGGTCTCAATACCCAAAATCCCCGAACAGACTACCGTGGTTCGTTATCTAATCGTCCAGGCCCTTGCCGGCCCGACTCGAATAACTTAGGCACAGGATTGAGCTCATAGGTCATAGAAATCCGAACAGATGCAGACACAGATAACAGATTCAAATTTTGCATAGTAAATTGGCATATGAACAGACTAGAGAACGAGTGTGATAAAGTACACCCTCGTCTCGAACAAATAAACAGATTGCAGAGCAGAAATCAAGTTAAACAGCAATGGAGGGGAGTGGTACACTCACCGATTCAACTTCAAAAAGTTTCACTTCAGATTGGCCTTAATCGCCAAGAAACCCTAAAATAATCAAAATAAACCAATTGAAGGTTTTACTTCCAGAATCGAGTAAACAGAATGCACATGTGAGGCTCGACTACTAGTCGTATACCTCGCCAAATAATTACTAATGCAAGGGTGCAAAACATGATTTTCTTGGAAACGAAAAGGTAGCATGAAGACTTAGGCGCAAACAACCCAAAAGCCTTTCATTTCCACCAAAAGGCAAATTCAATTTAAAGAAACCAAACGGCCTAGAAAATCGGGCAGCACCTCCCCTATAATTCTTACTTTTCCAGCCATTAAGGCTTCATTATTTCCTCAAGTCAGTCCCAACATTTCACACAAAAGTCATCTCATTGCCCAAAAGCCGCTCACTAGGCTCAAAGTAATACAAGTACAAAAATTAGCTAGGAAATGACCGGAATAAGAGTGAGCCCTAAACATGCAAACAAGAACATGGAGACTCGATAACGAGTCATAAAGCCATACCAATCTTAACCCTAATAGGGTTTCATATGCATAGACAAGCATAATAGCAAACCAGAAATTCAAGACATGGAACTCATTTGTCCCAACACAAAAACAGTTTTTGGCCTCCAAAAGCGGTAATGGCACAAAATGCACTACGCTTATCGGATGAGGGCGTAAGACCCACCATCTCGAAGCTAAAAGACAGGGCTACAACAATGTAGAAGGCCACTCAGTCCAGATCCTAGCACAACTAGGCCAAAAATGCCAAATACTATACCAGAATTACCAAAACAGGTTTGCAAAACACACAAAACTGTAATGAACACAACTTAGTCCATACAGGTCCAAATGCCGAAATTCCAAAGGCATAGGTTAGCTAAGACACCCAGCTACATTTCATCAGAAGACACCAACTTCAAAATCCAAACCAATTCCAGTCAAAACAGGCAATTACTATCGCAGATCGGACATTCTGTGCACCAAAAACAGCAACAGTAAAAACGACATAACTCACTCTACACGAGTCCAATTGCCCTGAAATTTTGCAGGCACACTAAACTCATCAATACCTACAACTTTCATGTTTTAAGAAAAGTCCAATTCGGCCTCTAGCTATGACCTAAAATTTCGGACAGAATAGGGGTTCAAGAACCCTAACTTTTCACATTTCATTCCAAATCCACAATTGATTGCATTTAACAACAATTCACACCTACTAGAGCTAAAGCCCCTTATTACCAAGCATCATACTAGTCCACAACATCAAAATCATATGAAACCAGAAAATTCCTCATAAAATGGAAAACTTCACCAAATCAAGCCAAACCAAGAAATAAATCATATAATCCATCACTTTAGCCACTTCTAAGCCAAACATAAGCATCATTAGATGTAGTAGGGTGTTCAAGCATCACTTACCAAGAAATTAAGAGAGATAGAGAGGTTGGCCACCTTAGAGCTTCAAAACAACTTCACCAAGTCACTTACTAGCACCTAATGGAGTGATTTTATGGAGCAAATCTAAGTTTAATTGGTTGGAATGGAAGATTGAGATAGTTTGAAGCTTGTAAATTGAAGAAGTTTTTCTTCCTTGTCCAAGAGAGAGAATTGGCCAACAAGAGGTAAGAAAGAATGAATTTTTAGTCAATTTTTGAGATATTTAATCCATGATAAGAAAAGTAAAAAATGTCCAACAAGTGGACCAATCACATAGTGCCACTTGGCACTTCATTTAATGCCTTCCTATCACTTGGTTCCTCTCACATCAATGCCATGTCACCCTCTACTTATCTCTTAACACCCGATAAATTTCCACCAGTATCCGAAACTTAACCTTATTGGCCGAATTTTTCCGTACTTTTCGCACTAGTGGGTCCCACGTCCAAAATATATTCTTAATTTTCTAAAAACTCACCAATACTAGAAAAATCATTTAAAAACTATAATTACTCATAAAATCTACCAGAAAAATATTCCTAGGCCCGAAAATGCAGAAAACATGCAATTAAGGGGGAAATAAACCCTAGGAAAAATATTAGGGTTTTTACGGGTTCTCACAAACTTGGTGTGTTATAGATATACTAAGCATGTTTCCTTATCCTTGGTTTTATGGTTTAAAATTGTCTTTATCTTGCCGCTTTGGCCAATTTATTTTGTTTACGTATTGTATCACCTTTTGAAAAAAAAAAGAGAGAGAAAATGGTATGGAGGGGAGACTTAATCGTGGACGTGGAGCTAGTCGTGGCCGTGGGGCTAGGCAATCACAGGAAGTCAGGAACCAAGGAATGAAAGAGAAACAGCAGCCAAGCAAGATTGTGGACCGAGGGTTGAAGCAGGGGACCAAGTGGCGACGGCGATACAACAAATGACCAATATCTTAGCTCGATTGGTAGAACAACAAGGCCAAACTCCAATGAGTCAACCTCGGAACCCTGAGATAGGAGAGGATAGGGCCTTGGAGCGGTTTCAAAAGTTTGTTCCTCCTAAATTCCTTGGAAGGCCTGATCCGGAGACAGCTGAGCAGTGGTTAGAAGCGATAATTAATATCTTTGCAGCTTTGAACTACACGGAGTAAAGACAGGTGAACTTTGCTGTATTTCAATTCGAAGGACCGGCCCGGGCATGGTGGATTGTTATTAGGGCAAAGTGGGAGAGAGAACAGACTGCATGGACGTGGGTAAACTTTATAAGGGAGTTTAATGAGAAATACCTCCCACCTTTGGTCCAAGAAAAGAGAGAGGATGAGTTTATTAGGTTGCGTCAGGGAACCCAGAGTGTGGATGAATATGAAACACAATTCACTAAACTGTCTAAATTTACTCCTGAATTGGTGGTTACGAAGCGAAGGAGAGTGAAACGGTTTATACAAGGATTGAATTTGGATATCCAGGAAGCTTTAGCGGCGGTCCAAGTTAATACTTTTATGGAAGCTCTTGAGAAAGTTCAAAGAATTGAGAATGCGAAGGCACAGGTAAAAGCTTTCCAAGCACAAAAAAGGAGTGCATCTAGTAGTACATATGAGGAACCTAGAGAAAAGGTAATGCCTTCCAAAGTGCAAAAAGTGAACCATTCACCTTACCCACCATACACACTAGGAACACTAGATGAAGGGTCTTTAAAAGGAAGTCAAATAGGACAAGAGGAAATTTCTCGAGAAAGCCAAAAAGTGGCTTCTCGCTTGGCCTGTGGATATTGTGGGAAGACAAATCACACTGAGGATGATTGTTGGAGGAAGGGGCGAAAGTGTTTGATTTGTGGGAGTAGCGACCATCAAATTAGCAACTACCCGAAGAAACAACCACGAGGGAATAGTGTTCAACAAGTGGATAGAACCAAAACCGAAACAGGCTAATGAAAGAGGGAACCGACCAAAAGTACCAGCACGGGTACATGCTTTAGACAAGCAACAAGCTCCGGAGTCATCTGAGGCGATGGAAGGTAAAAATTTCGAGAATGAAATTTTCTTAAGGGGGAGAGAGTGTGAGGACCCGAAAATTCCTTTAGAATTTCCTCCCATTTTTTTAAAAATTAATTTATATTTCCTTCTATGTTTCTTTACTTGATTATTTAACTATTTATAGCCCTAAATTTCATGGTGATTTCATTAGCTGAGCCAAGAGTTTTATTTTTTCTTTTCAAGTTAGAGTAAGTGAGGGTTTTGGCGTATTTTGGTAGTGTGATTAATTAGTAAGGTGTGTGTATTAAATTTGGTGGTTATGAGTGAGTTTTATATAAGAGGAAGTGTGTGATTAGAAGTGCTATTAATAAGTTAGTGAATCATAAGTTAAAACACTAGTACTCGCGAGTTAAGAAAAATATGCTTGAACCGAAGCGCACCGTTTGCTACCGATCGAGTACTCCACTTGACCACTACTTTCTTGCCCTAATCCTCTTGGTTTTATTTCAGCTAATCAGCCTCTAATTAACCCTTAAAGCAGCCAAAATATTTGACCTAAAAACAAGAGGAAAAGAAACCAAAAAGAAGAAAAAATTTGGTGGTGCCAAGCGTTGAACATCTATGCAACTTTTGACCAAGACTTCTTTGGTCTTTATCTTGGAATTTTGGACTAAAAATCTCTTCATTCCTTGCTCCTCTTGGCCGAAAATATTGAGAGAAAGACCAAATAGACACCTTCAACTTCAACTTCAATTTCAAGCTTGAATCTTGAGTTTCAACCGTTAGTTTTGGAAACTACTGCATAAAAGTGCTAACTAAGGTAGATTTCAAGGTGTTGGTGGAGTGATTTTGGAAGGAAAAGTACTAAGCTACCATCTTTCTTGAGGTTACAAGGTACTTTGGTAAGAAACTTCCTTTTCTCTTGCTTAATCTTGCTAAATTTGGTATAGAAGCTTTCAATCTTGGCTTGCTATGGTTGATTTCCTAGTTTTTGATGGTGTAATAGAATTTTCAGCTAGGGTTTGCATTTTTCAGTTTTAATTAGTGTTGTTTAACTAGTAAGTGATGTTATTGAGCTAGGATATGGATTTGGTGAAGTGATTAATGGCTTGGTTGTGACATGTTAAGAGTAAAAGTTGAATTTCCAGCATTTGGTAGTGATTTTGTCCTATTTTTGGACCCAATTGGAACTGCATATTCGTCCATGATAAAGGCCAAATTAGTTCTTACTTAAAGCAAGAAAGTTGTAGGGATTTGAGTTAGCTTTCTACCTAGAAAATTTCAGCTCAATCGGAGCACTATAGCTTGTGAAATGACTAAAATACCCCTGACTGTCCAAATGCCTGTTTAACCGACAGCTTTCTGTTTTCTCTGAAGTTTCAATTTTTGACCTTTAAAATGCATGATTTGGCTTTGGAGGTCTTCATAATAAATGTAGGTCTATGTCTTAGTTTTGAAATCCATCAAATTTATCTCGATCCGATATGCCTAGCTACAGTTATGACCAAAACACCGAAGGATGACAAATCTGCCACTTATAAGTTTTCCGTAAACTGATTTCCAGCTTTGATTTTGATGGAGTAATTGCTAGAATTACCTTGTATTTGGATGATATTAAGCCCAGTTGAAGAGCTATCTTGTTAAACTTGCTTATATGTTGAAGTTGGGCTGAGCTGAGGAAAGAAATGAAGCCCTAAGTGGATGGAAAATAGCTAAATACAAAGGACATGCTGCCCAAATTTCTATTACTTACTCTTATGAATATTAGTAAGATGTAAGGTTTGATTTTAGGGTTAGTTGGATCTTAAGTTACATATGTATCCTTGAATGCACTTCAATAGTAGTATATGAGTTGTTTTTGACCAAGATTTGGTATCAACTAAAATGAAAAGTGTTAGTTTTATCTCGAAAACTTTGAATTATATTTGCTCACTTCAATTTGGGATTGGTTGTTCTTTCAACTACGTATTCCTGGAATTTTCTTTCGTTATGTTTGAATTTGAGAAATGACTCAAGATTTTTCGTGATTTGGAAGTTCAAATGTTATTATTCACTCTAAAACTGTATTTTCATATTTGCACTAGTAATTTCTGGATTTTTGTTGGTTCATCTAGATTTTGATTAGTTGAACCATAATACCTTATTTTGACTGATCTCGGTTTCTTTGGTGATCCGAAGTACAACCCGGATGGAAACTTTTGACATATCTCTTGCTCATATTGGTGAGTGTTCCTTGTGGGTTTGTACAATAAGTGACTATGTGACTATTTGTGAATGTTTGCTTGAATATTAAATGATTTCCAAGCCCAAGGATTGCTAAATGGATTTTCGATGGGCGAGTGTGTACTTTATCACACTCGACCCAAGCCAAAAAGTGAATTTTCAATGATTGAATGCAACTTGTGCATGAATGTAAGCCTTTTGGTTGAACTGGACCATTCCCCTTCATTGCCAGTCGACTCGAGCCAGAAGCGGACTCGGTCGGGAGGCTGGTGACCCTGGGACAGTGTTTTGGCATACTCGAGTATGACCACGAAGGTTGGTGGAGAACTGGCCAGTGAATTGGTTAGTGGCGGGAAATGAAATCAATGAATGAATGTCAAGAACACTAGAGGAGTTTTCACTTGCAAATGTTTTTCTAATAATTGGAGGGATAAGGAAAATGGTTGGCGAATGAATGAACGAATGGCTCCACGTGAGCATGTATCCTTTTAATGAATGTGTTTTCATTGCTTTTATCTGGTGAATGTTTTCTCGATTAATTGTTCTTCAATGACTAATGTCCTTGTTTAAATTGATTGATTACTTGTTTGGGAACCTCACTGGGCTTTCGACTCATTCCTTTAGTTTTGTTTTCCTTACAGGGGATACGAACGAGGGCGTGAGACTGGTACAGGCTAGCATAGTCTAGTTTTTGAATATTTACGATTGTACTCGCGCTAGTGCTTGGTTAGGGTTGAATGTATCTGGAATTCACAACTTTTGTTATATTTGGGATTGTATGAATGTTTGGGATAGAAACGAATGTAGGTATACATTCCAAGTTTGGGAACTGTTATTTCACTTATTCTTGAGGTTATAGCTTATTTTATTTGAAGAGAGTGAACGAGTCCTGGCAAGAGTTGGGCAGGCGGTCCGCCAAACTCTGGGGTACGCCCTAGGGGGAGGTGGGGTCGTCACAGTAATACCCCGCTAGACCCAAAAAGTTTCAAACTTCAGTAGGATTCTCCGGCCGTTTTCATTTGGCAACAGCTTCCATTTTAGCCGGATCTACAGTAAGTCCATCCTTTGAGATCATATGGCCTAAAAATGATATTTTCTCTAGCGAAAATTCACACTTGCTAAACTTAGCAAACAACTGGTGCTCTCTCAGGATTTGCAATACTATTCTCAAGTATTGCTCATGCTCCTCCTTTGTCTTAGAGTACACCAGAATATCATGAATAAATACCACCACGATCCTATCCAAATAAGGTTTAAACATCCGATGCATTAAATCCATAAATGCAGCTGGGGCATTGGTTATGCCAAAAGGCATCACTGCAAATTTGAAATGTCCATATCGAGTGTTAAAGGCAGTTTTTGGCACATCTTCCTTCCTAATTCTCAATTGATAATATCCTTGTCGGAGATCTAACTTAGAAAACACCATAGCCCCTTGTAGTTGGTCAAATAACTCGTCAATGAGAGGCAAAGGATATTTGTTCTCAATGGTCACTGCATTCAACCCTCGATAATCAATGCATAACCTCAAACTCGCATCCTTCTTCTTGACAAATAGCACTGGAGCATCCCAAAGTGACTCACTCTCATGTATAAATCCTCGTTCTAGCAAGTCTTGCAATTGAAATTTCAACTCCTTAAGTTTCGCGGGCGCAATCCGATAAGATGTTTTTGAGATGCAATGGCACCAAGTCATTCGGGAACACATCTGAATATTCACTTATCACCGGCATCTCTACTAGTTTACCTTTTTCTCCTGGGGTGTTAACTAGAAAAGCTAGATACCCCGGTGCCCCATTGTGAGAACCCCGAAAATTATCTTTATTTTATCATATTTCTATGAGCACATTTTCTTTACTTTACTTTATTACCTTAATTTCCTAGATATTTTTATAAGTGAGTCAAGTTTAACTCATTTTCTTGATATAAGTTAGTACATGTTGACTGTAAGAACCCTCACTTAAAAATATAAATTCTCCTAAATCACTTGCATTTCCCTAAGACTAAATCACTTTATGATATTTCCTTGCATTGCATTTGATTACCTTTTACTTGAATTGTAACATTTTCTTGAGTTGCCATTGTTTTATTTTACCACATGCATTATGATCAAATATCCCTTTTATTATGTGTAAGACTTTATTTAATGGTTTAAGGGTGTTAATTAGGTATTGGAACATTTGGAGGGTAGAAACTTCATTAGTCATAGATTAAACGAAGAAAGGGCCAAGATTGGGCCATGTGGCAAAACCCTAATCACACATCTTGTTTGACCAAAGGATTAGAAGAAATTTAAACCAATTTTAGCTTCATTATTTCTTCTTATGGCCGAACCTTCTTAAGCTTCCAAAGGAAGAGAGAAAACTCCATTTTCTTGCTTTCTAACCCTAGCTTGATCTTGAGCAAAGATCAAAAGAGAAAGAGTTTGAGTTAGTGGAGTGAACAACCTTCAACCCTAGTATGTGATTCAAGCTTGGAGCTTTGGTTTTGGTGGTTTGTTTTGATGGTTCAAACTTCACATAAGAGAGGTATATGACTCTTAAATCCTAGCTTTCTTGTGTTATATCATGTGTTTGAAGTTTTGATGGTAAAGTAGGAGTTGAGAGGATATACTTGTGGTGAAACTTCTTGAACTCGACAAGTGGTAGTAGGGTTGTTTTTTTTTTTTTAACGAAAAACAAACTTTTATTAAAGTCCCAGAAACGGGAAAAGGTTACAGAAAAGCTTGAGAATAGGCTGGGAGAGCCCAACCCACTAACAGCGTACTAGCCTCACAGATGGAAATTCTCTAGCATCCAAAGCCCATATTCGGAAGAAGAGAGATAGAGTCAAAGACCATATTCGGAAACCCTTGCAGAGCAGCCATCTTATCCGCGACCATATTTGCTTCTCGAAAGACGTGCTGGAATGAACCGGACACCTGACCCAGAAGCCTGCGTATCTTTCGTAGCACATTGCAATATGACCAACCTCCTAGTGCCGATGACTTGACTAGCGACACCAAAACTGCTGAATCCACCTCCACCAGGACCCCACGCAATCCTCTTGCCGCACACAGACTCAACCCCTCCAACACTGCTAACGCCTCAGCCTGCAACACTCCCTTCTCTCCAAACTCCTTGTAGAAGGTGAATACCAGTCTACCATTCGAGTCTCGCAGTACCCCTCCTCCACTAGCCCTCCCGTTGACTACACTAGCAACCGTATTCAGTTTGTACCAAGGGGCACGGGGTCTCACCCATGTTACCACCACTGCCTGCCATGTTTGAGTGCTCGTGATTGCCCTACTCACCCAGTCGCTATCCAGATCCCCATAGAACTGTGCCCTCTCAAGCTTCCTCGCTCGCCCCAATTCTTCAACGAAATTAGCCACCTCCCATACAACCCTCCGAGCCGAAAACTCTTGTCCCTCAAACCGCGCCTTATTTCATCCCTGCCAGAGGAACCATGATACAAGTATAGGAAGAATACATCGAATATGGTGTGGCGGGATGCGAGGACGCGAGGTGAACCATTTCCTCCATAGAAGCTGAAATTCATCAAGCGGTAAGCGTGGCATGCCGAACATGGTACCAAAGTGCCCCCAAACCTATGGGCAGTCCTCTCCGTCGGAGGACCGAATCTAAAGGGACAAAGTTGTGAAAGAGTTTCTAGGCAAATATAGACATCTTCAGCAGCACCCCCCTATTCCAAACCAAACTATGCATGGAGAAGGCCCTCGGCGCCGCCGACATATCTCCCATGCAGAGGTGAGTGAGAAGCACTCCGCACTCGACCCTGCCCACATGATCTGGTCCTGCCCATCAAGGTCGAAGGGAACCTCCGCAATCACATCCACAAGGTGGCTCGGGAGCCATTGCAGGAGGCGTTCCCTATTCCACCTATCCCATCCCAGGAATTCTGCAACCAAAAAATGAGGCGTGCCACTACTCGCTGGCAGCAAGGTACGTAAGGGTCCAAGTTCACACCAGGTGTCCAGTCAAAAATCCACCATTCCCGGACCCAGGCTCCATGTGGTAGTAGGGTTGGTTGGTTAGCATACCATGTGTTTGATGAAATGTTCGAGCTTTGTTTATGATTTTTCTTGATGTGTTAACATGTTTTGGATCCTTTTGAAGTTAGGGATAACACTTGACATGTTGTTTAAGTGAAAAACAATGATAGGATGAAGGTTGGTGTTGCATGAGAACTAGTGGACTGTTTTGTTTCTCTTGGCTGATCGGCTTTGAAGTAGGAGGTTTCTCCTTGATTTTGTGGTTCATTTGCACCTTAATTAAGGCTAAGAAACTTGGCTAAACATTGTTAAGAAACTTGGCTAAACACTAGTGGTCCAAACAACCACTTTGCTTGATTTAGTGAGTTATTGGCCTGGTATGTATATGCTTGAGTTGAGACTGTTTTGTGGTAAGAATGAAGCCTTGAATTGGCTGGAAAAAAATTGATAAATACAAAGGAAGTGCTGCTGAGAATTTGTCCGCAGGGAACCTTGGACAGTCTTAGGAAATCTGTTATATCTTGCTGTAGAAAAGTCAGAATTGAGTTCCGTTTGTTATATTTGAAACTAGATTCAGAGTACTTTCTACTGTGAAAATGTCATAAATTTTCTCAATTTCTATGAATATCTGTGATTTTTCAAAGTTGACTGATTTTTCATACCTGTTCTGTCTTTTGACTAGATGAAGCAATAAATTGAGGCTGGAATTTGACTAACTTGTGGACTGAATCTTACAAATGTATCTTCTATGAAATTTTAAATCTTTGAGTCTGTTTTTCGATGGTATAAAGTTTATAAATTTTGGACTTAAGAAACTTGAGATATGATTTTTCAAATAATATTGCACAAAAACTGGAAAATTCTGTTCTCTTAGAACCGTTTTTACTTTCAATTCCCACTTTAAGGTTGGAGTTGGTAAATCATTTTGGGTATGGTTTATGAGTGGAATTGAGGTTTAAGTTAAAGGAAATGAAGTCTTAGAAACCTTAATTTCTTCATGTATTTTGGCTTTGTATTGCTAGCCTTTTTATATAATATGTGACCACAAAACTCGAGAGAGTTTAAGAGGACGAACCAGGGTTAAAGTGAAGGGTGACAATTGATTGGTGAGTGTTCCAATTACATGAAAATATTTACGTGAAATGTCTTCTTGCTTGCATAACATGCTTACTTGGTTAAAGTAATTGCTCTTGAATTGATAATCTTTAGGACGAGGATGTACTTCATCATACTCGATTCTTTGTAGTTCACTTCGTGATATTGATATGAAATGAAATGCTTTGCTTGCACTTGACTTGTTGGTCACTTGGGTGGTTATCCCACCGACTTACGTGTTACATGCTCATTGTTGTTAGACAATGCTAGGTACTTGATTTCTTGTCTCATAGGCAAGTGTGTACTTTATCACACTTGACCTAACTCGACTAAATTTGTGAGATTTTGTTAAAACATGTGTCAGCCATTTTGTTACAACTGAAAAGTGGCCAGAATCCGGCCACTTTCTGGCCGAATTTCTGGCCGGATTGTCGGACGGATTTGTGGCTGGACTTGCTGAGAAAATTTCTGATTTCTGCAACTTTCTTTCAGTTTTCTTGTTTGATCAGGGTTCTTAACCACCTGATTTTCAACTGTTTGGACTTGAAATACTTGAAATGCTTGAAACATGATATGTTGAACTTATTTGTGACTTGAACCAGTTTAGGCGAGTGTCCTCTTATGTACACTCAATTGACCCGACTTGACTAAACACTTAATATCTCCTTCACGCATGAACAAGTAACTTGATTTGTATATGACCTGTATATTGACCTGAAATACTTGGAATACTTGAGAATGTGAATTGCTGGACATTACTTGTGACTTGATTCTGGCTAGGCGAGTGTGTCATTATCGCGCTCGGCCTCCCCTTCTTGAATGATCTTATACTCGATTACGCTTGATTGACCTATACTTGTGTTGGTGCTTGTACTTGACTTGTAAGTGCTGAGCGGTAGCATGTACCACACTCCACCTGAGTGGTAGATGCCTCTCATCCCGTCTCAGTACTTTTATCCTGATTAATTCTATTGGAGAGTTATCTCGTCGACACTAGTGCTGAGCGGTAGCATGTACCACACTCCATCCGAGTGGGAGGCGCCTCTCATCCCGTCTCAGTACCTCTATCCTGTTTTATCGAGTGGAGCGTTATCTCCTCGACTAATTGGTATGTTCGAATATTACCATCATTGTTTATTTTTGAATACGGAGCGTAAAGTGACAACTAACGTCTCCAAGCTTTACTGTGTGAGCATTGGATAACAACCAACGACTCCAATCTTGATTATCTGAATACTTGGGGCTAAAAGCCATATCCTGAATTACTGAATATCTGGGACTATAAGTCCAACCTAGAGTTAGTTGGTTGAATCGAGCCAGCAAGGGCTTGGTAGAGGAGATCGATGAACCTTGGGTACTTCTTTGAAGTTCGGGCCCGGTAAGAGGTATGTATGGTGGACGAAAATTGGTGTAAAGTGGTGATCTACAGACGTTATGCTTGAGTGGTTGACGGAGAGTCAACGGACCTTGTTCAAGCTGCAGTGGAACTTGCTCCTAAGAGCGACCTATATCCTTTGCCATGAATGTATTTTTTACTACACATTTTTGCATGATCTATTTGGCTACGTGCTTAACTATGTACTGGGTCATGATCTATTTGAGTTTTGACTTGTTTCTTGATATTCGGCATATGGTCTTACCTGTTATATTACCTGCCTGTTTTCTTGGAACTT